>NC_056750.1:572486254-572571254 GCF_019279795.1 Protopterus annectens | reverse complement strand
AAGTACCATACATTGGGTATGTGGCCGAATGGTATTCCATCAATTATCCATGCACCACTGATGATGTTGTGTCAATACCTATCATGCATGTGCTAAAAATGTGTCCACAATTATTTGCTAAAGACACAGAGGCTGTAATCAGCATTGGATACCTATCTGACACACAGATACACATCCAGCCATGGTATGTACACCTGTGAGTTATGGTGCACAGTACATTACATAGATTCATAGGTTCATAGATTAGTACTAAGCTAACTGCCCTTGCGAGCCATTTTAAGCCTAGCCAATTATCCCTTCTGAGACTCAAACCCTGCACCTGGTGTTTGTAAGGCAAACACCTTAACCATTAGGCCACCCTCCCAACCAGAGTTTTGAATACCTGCACAGCAATGTTGTGTCCATGTATGCATTGTGTTCCAGGGGGAGGCCCATCACCTAATAACAAAACACATGCATCAAAGCCATGTATACTGTTAGTAACAAGGACTGTCTACACTTGCACTGCATGCTGTTGAGCAACTCATGTCCTACATGCTGACATGTGTGATATGACTGTTTTGCTTGTGATACTGTACCCCACCATCACTTGCTATTGTGTATGCTCTGATATTGCTGGTGTTGTGTGTCTGCTTTAGGGAGGAGTGTATTTTTGTGTGTGTGCGTGTGTGCATGTGCATGTGTGTGCATGTGTGCATTTGCGCATGTGTGCATGTGGTCTGACATCATGTTCAGGTCTTAAAGTGTGTTTCCTGTTTTCCTCTCACAGGTGCCGAGGTGGGGCTGGTTCAGTACAGCAGGGAACCTGATGTCACTGAGGCAGACAGTGATCATGAGGATAGGTGTGTTGAGGCACAGGCAGGTTTGTCAGGGTCTGTTGTTGGGCCACCAATTCACAGTACACAAGTCTCCACCCCATCCATGCACACAGTCATACTGCCTGTACATCCATCATCACCATTGCCCTTAGCTGAGGGACAGTGTATGGTTGGCCAGGACAGTGTGGTATCTATCACACATGTATCAGGACAAATCAGCCATAGCCAGATGTCTGGAATGGTACCACATAGGCAGATGCCCAGGGGTTCTCGTCAGAGCACTGCTGGTCATCATGCCCCTGGCAGACGTGCCACACTTCTCTCTACCACATGCATGTTCCAGGCTGTCATGGAGGCACAGACACGAATGCAGCGGTACACCAGACTGGGACTAAGGTCACAGATGGCTCATAACACCTCTGTAAATGACAGTATCCATGACCTAGCAGGTGCCATACATAATTACACTGAGGTCATTGATAGATGTTGGGGTGAGACATTGGATGTCCTCCACAGTGTCATGTTCATGTGTCAGGACAGTGCAGGATGGTTGAGACATTGACGTGGACATATGCCAGCAACATCAGCAGCTGGAGTTCGCCGTGGGCATCCAGCAAGTCACAGCCACTCCCGTAGTGGCAGTACCAGCCCCAGCAATGTTGGGGGGGCTGTCCATAGACAGTCCTAGAAGACCACGTGCACGTGGCTCTAGCCAGTCCCAGCAGGGACCTGGATCCAGTGGACATAATATCAACCTCTTCGGATAGTACCCAGTCTGGATTAGTACCAGATACTGTCTGTAGCACCCCTGCCAGGCACAGGTTTTGTATCCGTGGCCAGAGACGGTGATCTGTAAAGCCTGCCAGGTACAGTCTGTAGCTGTCTCACAAATCCCCGTATATGGCAGCCACATGGTGGAACTGTGTGCATGCAGACACACACACATAAACCAGAAACCTAGGGCAAACACATACCCGCACACATTACATCAACATTGGCCCATAACAGTACTCATGACCCTCACACACACACACACATGTCGATTGTATGGCTCAGTGTAGGCCTCTGGCAAACCAACAACACACCCTGTGCATATGATGAAACCTGTGTCACCTCCTGTCATCTGTAACATTGATGCAGGAACAGGCTAACATGGTGCTGATGCACAGGGTGACTTTAGTAAAGTATAGCAATGGTAGAATGTGTAGCATGTTGTCAGCAGTAAAGTGTAATGATATCCTTGAAGGTGTAGCTGAGCTGGCATGATGCATTAAAGCTGTAATTAGCAATGTTGTATTGTTTCCACCAGTGTTTATTCCAATTGTTTTGTTTGCCCATGTGCCACTTGGCTGATGTGTGTAGTTGTGTCAGCATGTGTTATACAGTGGACAGTAAGTGTGGGGTGTGTGCAGCGCAGGTTTGCTGGTGTACATTTGTGAACATGGTGGAGGTGCACTGTCTGCATGTACGTGCATATTGGACACATGGGCAGGGTGACATGCCTGTATTGGCCAGTGTTAACATTCCATAGTTTCTATTGGTGGCCAGTACGCATTGTACTTCACACATTTTGGAACTTGAGTACACATGTGTGTGTATGACATGGGTTGACACTGTGCTGTGGGTGATGCTGTTGTTGCTATCTGTCATTTGGTTTGCATTACTAAGGTTAACACTGTCCTAGCTGCATAATCCTTTATTAATGCACACTGTTCACCTACAGGGTTGCATGGACTGTGCTATCACAAACACAAGAAATTCTCACTTATACAGTAAAAGTGCATTAGTCTCATGGACCCCTGCCATAAACTAAATATATAATAGAAGGTGTGAAGTTGTACCAAAAGAGTTACATACCAAGAAGGGATAACCTCTCTATTCAGTATCATTGGGAAAATACAATCCCTCAATAAACATACAAGGCAAGCTTCAAAATACAAAATGGCAAGGATTCCAAAGACAACACTAAAGCTTTCTTTAGTGTTGTTCATAATCTACAGGGGAAATCTCGGATTGGGTCACAGTTAATGTAAATGGTGACAAAGTACACTTATCTGACTGATATTACCAATTCCTTGTCAGACAGTTTGAATGCGGATTTCACCACCCTGTCATTACACAAGGGCCACATTTCCAGACCTGAAGAATGTAAAATCTGATGATTCACAGACAATCTAGTTAAAACATCTCTTTAACAAAGTACACACCACAGTGGCAATGGTACTGGACAGTGTCCCTGGCTGTGTCATACACAAGCTGACATATGATGTCACCACTCACCTAAATGCTCTGTCCAGATGCAGCCTCTATACAGGTTACATACTTGTGGAATGACACATGGTAATGGTGTTCACAGTCCACAAGGGTTGAGCTACAACGTCTTCGTCTTCTTCCCCTTTTGGATGCTCCCATTAGGGGTCGCCACACTACATCATCTGGTTTCATTTCTTCCTGCCCTCTGCATCTTGCACTGTCACACCATCCACCTGCATGTCCTCTCTCACCACAGCCATAAACCTCATCTTAGGCATTCCTCCTTTCCTGTTACCCGGAGGCTTCATCCTTAGCATCTATTTTACAATATACTCTGCATCCCTCCTCAGCACATGTACAAACCAACTTAATCCTGCCTATCTGGTTTGGTCTACTAACCTTCATACCTGGCCTGACCCTCTAATATACTTATTCTTAAACCTGTCCACCCTCATCACACCCAGTGCAAATGTTAACATAAATTGATTAAGGGTAGAACTACAACAGGTCCTGGAATCTCTCACCCTATAAGCCAGACAAATGTTATCTGGAAGGCTATGGAGCACAGCATTATGGAACTCATTAACAGAGACATTATGAACCTGCAAACACTGCACCATACCCACTTAGGTTCTCTAAAGGCCAGATCATGGCTCCTACACCTAGTAGACTTCAAGCCAGTCGACAAGACTATAGGGGAGGGAGGGAAGGTCAAAGCCAAGCTATAGCTCACCAGCAATTCATACCCATCTCACATACTGGTATTATACATAACCTCAACAGGTTGACCATAAACGATTGTTAAATGATGGCTTGACAACTGACGCACAGATGTAAGACACACAGTAACATTTGCAGCCTCCATGTACTATTATATGCCAGTAACAAGTGGCATTCACCTGCACACAGTCCTGGGACCACTCCTGTTTGGCATATAGCTTTCTTAGGTACAAACAAACACAGTAGGGATATGTCTGCCCACATTTGATGACAATGCATACTGTGGGCTATACTTTATTCTCCAGATGACACACACATCCTCCAAAAGGATATCATACAGACAGATACCTGGTGTCAAACTCATGCTGTAAAGCTATAAGCCAAAGAAAGCATAGTTATCCACTTTTAGAAAACAAAGTATCCCCAGAGTACCACATAGGTAGTAGCCCCCAAAATGTGGAACAGGTACTAATGTATACATAGAGCCATGTGTTAAGTCATTTCTCCTTTGATAATCACATTACCAAAGGGTTTTGGAAATCACTCTGTGGAGCACATAAGCAATAAAGGGTTTGCACGCAGATCCACAGAGATTGTTGCACACCTATAATGATTAGTCATCTTTGCCAGACTTTGCTTGCTTTGGAACAGGTTTCAAATATACCTCAAGCATAAATCCTCACTCACACTCTTCAATAGAAACCGTGATGAGTGGATGTGAAACAGAAGACATAGCCCAGGGATCACTGCGGTGGCTAAGCTTGTCACAAGCATACAGAAGTGACCTAAGGTCTGGAAAGCGCCAGCACGCTCTGGCAAAGATAACAGATGCATTCATGGAAAAAGCAGAGTACCCACCTATGAAATAATTGAGGTCACATGTATGTATATGGATTTGCCCCACAGCTACTTTACATGTGTAATGCACATATAGTTGTCATTGTGATATGTCATACACTAGAAAAATCAAAACCCACTCCACATTGGCCAGCGGTGTCACACACATACACACACAGTTAGCAAGTGCGAGATTCAAACTCCTTCCTAACTACATTATGATACTACAGCAGTATGCATTTACATGACACGCTATACACATTACTGGGATTTCACCTTTCCACAGGTATATTTGTAGGATGGTGACATCATCAGATTTGTCAAAGATGAGTATACCACTTTTAAGGTGTGTGAGTTGTCTCCGAAAAGGTTGCTACTCCCCAGGGAGTCACACACACACAGTTGGCAAATGCAGGATTCAAACCCCTACCTAACTACATTATGATACTACAGCAGTATGCATTTACACGACGCGCTATACACATTACTGGGATTTCTTCTTTCCACAGGTATATTTGTAGGATGGTGACATCATGAGACTTGACAAAGATGGGTATACCACTTTTAAGGGGTGTGAGTAGTCTCCAAAAAGGTTGCTCCTCCCCAGGGAGACACACACACTGTCACACACACACACACACACACACACACACACACACACACACACACACACACACACACACACACACAGTTGGCAAGTGCAGGATTCAAACCCCTACCTAACTACCTTATGATACTACAGCAGTACGCATTTACACAACGCGCTATACACATTACTGAGATTTCTCTTTTTCACATGTATATCTATAGGATGGTGACATCATGAGACTTGGCAAAGATGAGTATACCACTTTTAAGGGGTGTGAGCAGTCCCCAAAAAGGTTGCTCTCTCCCCAGGGAGAGACAGACATGCACACACACACACAGTTGGCAAGTGCAGTGTTCTTAATCCAAACTAAGTACGTCTTTACATTTCAGCAAGCAATATGGAGTTACAGGGTGCAATACAGACATTAATTGCTGACAGTTTGCCCAAAGGTTTTCTTCACATTTGCTAACCTCAGCAGGCTTATAATACTAAGTGTATTGTGAGTGTATTGTATGCATAGGCCATGACCATATCATATATGGGTTGATGCACCACATGCTGGCACACACAGTGTCAAACCGGTGGCTAAGATCTGTCAACCCAATACTGGACAATACAGTCAGGAGGAGTAGTGTCATGCAACCACAACAACAATTGTCTCACATAGACCTACAATATAAGTACCAGCAAAACACACACATTAATACACATTACCATACTCGGAGAATACAAATATTAATCTGAAAAAGAGAGAGTGTCCTCCTAAGCAGACAAGCAAGCAACATGCACCTACAAGCACACACCAGGAAACACATAATACACCTAAGCAGTGTGCCTCACAACAGGACCTAAGGCAAAACAACATACCTAACACACTAGTAATAGGTGACTTCATAGTCAGGCACACAGATGTTCCACTCACTCAGCCGGACAAGGGGAAGGTTACTGTCAGTTGTCTGTCAGGTGCTATGATCCGCCACATAACACAACCACTTACATCACTCCAGAACAGGTACATATATGACGTGTTCTTTGTACATGTCAGTGTAAATGATCTGAGACATACCTCCCAGGACAACATGACAAAAGATACATATTAGCTCTATGATCATGTAGCCCAGGTTGGTATGACCCTGACCTTGAGTAGCATCTTACCTTCACCTACATGATACTGCAATATAACAGAAAGACGATAAACTTCAACAATTGGCTGAGCTTCTGGTGTCATTCAAAGGGGATCCAGTCTCTGTCTGCCTGTGATGACATGATTGACAAGCCTTGTTGCTTTGCTATAGATGGTTTGCACCTGTCGCCCCTATGCTTTTGAATACTGGCCAAGACTCTTGCTATCCCCATATTACCATTTTTAGGCAAGGCTCAAAGGTTCATAGGTAGGTACTAGGCTATCTGCCCAAGGGCATTTATAAGCCTAGCCATAATATGTAGGCTTTTGCCTCCCTTTTAAATTAGTTTCCTGGGCCTCTGTCTAGTAGGGCCACTGAAGTTAACCCAGGGGTAAATTTACAATTTCTCATTCACTCGTCAAGATTCCTCTTGAAGAGAATCAGTGAGGGGCTCTGCCTAACATTAACTGGGATTCTATTCCAGAGTGAGGGAAGTCTCTGGGACAGGGATTTATCCTTCCAGTATGTCCTGTTTATTGCTGTGCTGAGGTTTAATTCACTGGAGTGTGTGACTCTAAGAGATTTGGTTTTCTTGAGGTGGAGCATGTCCATTAATTCCAGGTTGGACATGGCCTTATACGTCAGGCATAGATCACCTTTGAGCAGGCAGCAAGCAACCGAGTAGAGCTGGAGTTTCTTTAGTCGAGCTGCATAAGGCATCTCTTTGAGGCCCATGATCTTCCTGGTGAGGTGCTTCTGTGGTCTTACCAGCTGTTGCATGTGCCGATTAAGGTACATGCCAAATGGGGCATTTTACTCTATCATAGGCCTAATGAGTGATGAGTAGAGGGGAACAATGTCCCCTCTTGATCTAGAGGTGAACCCTTTCATGATTAGGTGGGCTACATAGAAGGAATTTCTAAACACTTTGGCAATGTGATTATCAAAGGAGAGTCTACTGTCCACCTGTGTCCCAAGGTCTTTTATCACACTTTCAGTGTTAAGTATATTACCGCCTATGTTGTAGTTCATGGGTACAGAGTTTTTACCAAAGGGGATGACAATGCACTTTTTGGCATTGAGCTTGAGGCCATGGGTTTGACTCCAGGCATCTGTCTCAGTGAGGCCCTTTTGTAGGATGTCCACATCATTAGTAGTTTCGATTATGGCTCCTAGTTTGCAGTCATCTGGGAACTTCATTAGCCAAAGACCTTCTGTGTTAGCCTGTACTTCAGGGAAGTAGATACCAAACAAGACAGGACAGAGGATTGAACCCTGTGGTACTCCACTTGTCACTGGTCTGAAGTCGGACTTGGAGTCTGCTACTTTCACAGTGTGGGTTCTGTCAGTGAGCCAGTTGGCAACCCATCTTGTGACATAGGGATTTATACCTAGTTTAGTGAGTTTATCTATAATTCCAGAGTGAGGAATGGTGTCAAAAGCCTTGGCAAGATCTAGATAGGCTGTGTGAACCACATTACCCTTGTCTACGGCTTTGGTGACTGCTTCAAAGAAGTCTATCAGGATTAGGAGACGTTGAACTGCCTTTCACAAACCCAAAATGGTTGTGGTCCAGAGTTTTGAGATTACCAATGTCTTTTTGTTTATAAGTTCCATGATGATACATTCCATGGCCTTGCAGACCAGGCTCATCAGGCTAATGGAGCGCTAGTTCCCGGGGCCCGTGGTGGCTCCCCCCTTGTCTAGTGGGATAACCGTCGCTGTGCGCCATTCAGCAGGCACAAAGCCTGAGGTGAGGCTATGATTGAACACGGTACATAGGTGTGGTGTCAGTTCATTCTGTAGTTCATGTAGAACGCAGCCTGGGATGTTATCTGGTCCCATGGATGCTGTTTTCCTGGCTTTGGAGAGTGGTTTTTACCTGTGCAGCCGTGATGACAGCAACTATGCATTCTTCCAGTATAGAGATGGGGTCTTTCATGCGTGAAAGGGAGGTAAAGTTAGCACTGATCCTATCTGCCAGGATGTTGGCAATATCAGTTGGGTATGTATATTTAGTACCCTTGTGCTGTAACTCAGAGCAGATCTGAGTGTTGCTATTGAGATTCTTGACATAGCTATAGAATGCTTTGTGGTTGTCTTTAGAATCAGTGGCGATTTTGTTTTTATAACTAGCTTTGGAGGATTTTATCAGGGATCATAGCTTCTTACTGAGGCTGATCAGGGAGCTCCTCCACTCATGGAATTTTACCCGCTTTTGCAACAGTTTCTTCCTTCTGTTGTGCAGTTGTTTGTTTATGGCAGGGGACTACCAGACTGGCTTCCTTTTCTTGGAGGATAGCGTCTTGGTTATTTTTGCGATAGCACGATGCATGCACTCACATAAGTGCTTATAAAGTGCAATTGTGAAGGATTCAGTAGTCGTAAAAGTATTGTCCATCTGCATGGGTGTCCTGAAGTTCACCACTTCTGTCTTAGGAAGCATGAAGTTGGCTTTGGAGAAATATTTTAACATGATTTCCTTAATGGGGGGTGGGGCCAGAATGTTGATATGTAGGGTAATTAGCTTATGGTCAGATGGGACCAATGAGGTGTTGACTTCAGATGTGGAACACCGGTCACTCAGGACAGACCAAACCCCATAACCAGCACAAATAACCACAAAGTGAGCTAAATGCTACTCATTGCCAGAAGTCTCAGCCTCCAGATGCACACACTCGAGGCACTTCTCAGTTTGGAGAATGCTGATATCTGTGCAGTAACAGAAACCTAGTTCAAGGCTCCAGAGAGCACACCAGCACTACCAGGATACTACTCATTCCATACCTTCCAGCATCAGAACCTGGATCATAGCACATAGGGTGGGGATGTATCCATATTCATCAAGGATACCTACACCTCTCTCTACCGAATATGTACCCATAGAATGTTGCACAGCAACGTTCTTCCCACTCCACAGGGGTGGAGCCACAAAAGACCCTTAGCATTCATGCTCTCTGAGCCTGACAAGTCTGATCTGCAAGGCAATGGAGCCAATCATAATGCAAGTCAACAATAAAGACATTGGGAACCTTCAAACAGTTGAGCACACCCAGTTTGACTTCATCAAATGCAGATCATGCCTCCTGAACTGGGTAGATTTCTTTGAGACAGTTAACCAGGCTACCGATGATTGAAATGAGCTCCACACAGCCTACCTATACCTCCCTAAGGCCTTTGACACCATTCCCCAGTCAGGTATCATAGATGAACTCACCAACCTGGGCATGAATCCATACATCACAAGATGGATTGCAAACTGCCTCACAGATAGATCCCACAAATTAAGAGTTGCTGGCTATATGTCAGACTCTACACCACTAAAAACTGGTGTCCCCCAAGGTTCAGTCCTGGGGTCCCTCCTGTTTGGTATAGACTTCTCAAAAGTACATGCCAACACAGGAGGGTTGTGGTTGACTAAGTTTGCTGGGAACTGTAAAGTGTTTGCCATAATAGATTCCATGGATGACACAAATATTCTCCAGAAGGGACTCTGAGACAGATGTGTTGTCAGAATCATGGCCTCAAGCTCAATGTGAAAGAATGCATAGTAATTCCCTTTGGTGAAAACAAAGTACCCACAAACTACCACATAGGTGTTACCCCCTAAAAAGTGACAAGGTAATAAGGGATCTGGGGACACAATTAGATAGTCATCTTTCCTTTGAAAGCCATGTTGCCAAAGTGATTAGGAAATCCTATGTGGCCCACCTACTCAACAAAGGGTTTGCATCAGGATCAAAAAAGGTAGTGGTGGCCCTCTACTCTTAAGTCATCAGACCCATCATTGAGTACAATGCACCATTTTGGATGTACTCAACTAAGCATATCCAGCAGCTGTAGAGACCACAGAGGTACCTCACCAAGAGGATTACTGGCCTCAAACAGTTGTGTTATGCAACACAACTGGTAAAACTAAATCTGTTCTCCGTTGCATACCGCCTACTCAGAGGCACACTCTACCTAACATACAGAGCCCTGTCCAACACATAACTGTCGAACATGCTCCATCTACGGATAACAAAATTGACTTGCAGTACACACTCCAGGGATATGAACCTCATCACAACAATGAATACAACATGCTGATGGGATAGAGTACCATCCCAGACACTTGCCTTACTGTGGAACAGAGTCCCAATGTACATCAGACAGAGCCCCTCGCTGACACTCTTCAATAGGAACCTTGATGAGTGGATGGGAAACAGACAATTCATGCCAGGCATCACATCAGCAGCCCCACTAGAAAGGGGCTTAGGGTACTAACTATTAGAACTAGGGCTTAGGAGACTGTCCAATGGTGTGGTGAAAGCTGCACAACTTGCCTACGCTAATATATGCCTTCGTGAAGATAGTCTACTACATACCTATGAACCTATGTGACAGGTACATGTCTACAGATAGTAGATGTGTACTTCATTGTACAGTCATGTTGTACAGTAGGCACATGGACCACATACACTGTAATGCTTACAGATACTGGTGGCTGTTATGTACTGTGGGTGAGATGTGCACCTCATGTCTTTTGTGCCATTGGGATGTGTGCTGGGTGGGACAGTCCTGGATGGCTCCCTGTCATGGTCACCCTCTTACACACATCTCTGCCCATCCATCTTTGACTTATTATACTGTGTTCCCCCTACATATATATATATATATATAGGTACATAGGTGGGTAATAGGCTATCTGCCTGAAGGCATCTATTAGTATGGTCAGAGTGTGCAGCTATCACCACACATGGGGTTAGTTCCCTAGGCCTCTGTGTAGTAGAGCTGATGAAGTGATCCATGGTGTGACAGTTCAGTTTCACATACACTCATCAAGGCTCCTCTGGAAGAGTGTCAGTGAGGGACTCAGCTTAATTTAGGTAGGGAAGTCTGTGAGTTAGTAATGTAGCCCTTCAACATGTTCTATTTATTGTTGTGATGATGATATCCCTAGAGCATGTGGCACAGTGAGCTTGGGTTTACTTCAGATAAAGCATGTACATCAGTTCTGCATTGGACATGGACCTGTCTGTTGGGCAGAGATCGCCTGAGTAGACAATATGCAACAGAGTACAGATTGAGTTAACTTCAGTCTTATTGCAAGGGGCAACTGTTTGAAGCCAGTAATCCTCTTGTTGAGGTACTTCAGTGGTCTTTCCAGCTGCTGAAGGTGCCTAGTCAGATTCATAGCAAGTGTGCTGTGATACTCTCTGATGGGTCTGATGACTGATGAGTAGAGGGAACCTCCTTTGACCTACATGCAAAGACCTTGGCAATTTGTGGGAACACATAGCATGATTTTCTAACCACTTTGTGAATGTGTTTCTGGAAGTAGAGATGACTATCCACGTGTCCATAGATCTCTTATTATTACCTCCATATTTAGGGTGTTAGCACCTATGTGGTATTTGTATGACTGTAGTTCGAGGCCATAATTCTGACACCACATCTGTCTGACTAAGACCCTTTTTAAGGATGACTCTGTTGTCCCAAACATCGATTATGACAACCTTTTTGCAGTCATCCACAAACTTTGCTAACCATAGCCCTCATGTGTTTGACTGTATTTCTGAAAAGTATACACCAGACAGGAGGGGTCCCAGGACTGAGCCATGGGGGACAGCAGTTGTTACCAGCTTACACTCCAACAGGGAGACCACAATTCTTACCTTGTGGGATCTATCTGTGCCCCAGTTGGCAATCCATCAGATGACATACATGTTTATGCACAGGTCGTTGATTTTGTGGATACGACATGTGTGTGGGATGTTGGAAAAGGGCTTTTCAAGGTCTATGTAGGCTGTGTGTAGCTCATTTCATTGATGTATGTCCTGGGTGACTGCCTTGAAAACTGTCTAGCAGGTTTAGGAACCATGATCTGCCCTTGACCAAACCAAAATGGGTAGGGTTGGGTGTTTGTAGGCTCCCAATAGCTCTGTTTATGAGTTCCATAATGATGGACTCCATGGCCTTGCAGATCAGGCTTATTAGGCTTATAAGACAATAGTTCCCATGGTCTGTTGTGCACCAACACTTGTGGAGTGTGCCAAACGCTGCTGTAACCCATTCAACAGTTTCATATCCTGTACAGAGGGTGAGTCTCAACAGACTGTTCAGGTGCAGGGTCTGTTTGTTTTGGAGTTCACATATGACACAGAGGGAAAACCATGTCATCCCATAAACGCCATGTTTTAAGGTTTGGATAGAGCTGTTTTACCATTGTATATGTGATTTCTGGGTTTTCACAATTTCCAGGTATGGTAATGGGCCCTTTAGTCAGTGAGAGGGGGGTAAATATGTATGAACCTGTCTGACAAGATGTTGGCAATGTCAGTCATGTACATGTATTCATTTACACTTTGCACTGACTCAAAACATATGAGTTTACGTTGATATTTATGACATAGCGAAAGAAAGCTTCATGGTTCTCTATGGATGCTTTGGCAATATTTTTGCCAGAACATGGCTTGGATAATGTTAGGAGTTGCTCATTGTTTCTTGATGATACTGATCGGAGATTTATTGATCTTCTTTGGATTTTCACTTTCTTTGAACAACTTAAGTACTTGTAGTACATAGTTTGATTATGACAGGGGTCCAATATATTATATGGTTCTGTTTTCTTATCACTGTGTGCACAAGGCAGGATTGAATAGTGACAAGTGTCTGGAGTAAGAACTGCAACTGCCAGATATGTGTGGCCCACTGCTGTACTCAGACATGGCCTGTGTGTGTGAGCATGCCCAGTATGACCTTTCAGTAGGTTGTTGACTGACATTTGCTTCATTTGTTTAAGTGTGTGAGCATGCCCAGTATGAACTTTAAGTATGTTGCTGACTGAAATTTGCTAAATTTGTTTAAGTGTGTGAGCATGCCCACTATGGGCATATATACTATATGTGTGTGAAAAATCAAGTTGTTTTTTACTTCAGGGCTCACCTTTGTGTTGTACATTGACAGGAAGCACGCTGTGCCTGCAGGGCTTCCATGAGTCAATTTGCATAGACTTATCAACATTTCTACATACAGGGGGGACAGCTATTATTTGTACATTTCTACCGGGGGGGGGGGCACACCTGATTGTTACTGTGGGTGTACATAGGATGAGAGGTACACCTGACACTTATACACATTTGCTAGGCCTGCACTGCTATGTCAGGTACTCCATTTCAGTCTGTACTGTTGCCTATTGCACTGGCTTGAGGCATACCACTGTACTACAGACCTTAGCTTCCAATTACACACATATAGGTTTGTGACTTCATAGCCTACCAAACCCACATCACACTGCCTGGCCTGCTGTTATCTGTCTGCACAGGCCTGGGGGGAGGTTACTCATATGCCTCTTCAGAGTGCATGAGACAGCATTTGTTTGTGTTTGCATTTGTCTACAACTGTCCTGCTGGCTGTGACTGTTAGGTATGTGACCCCCCCCCAACTGGTATGTGTGAGTGACTTAAGTTGTGTCTTTGCCAGTGAAATGCTGTCATGGCTTAGTGGTTCAGTACTGTGACTATAGTGCACAGTATCCTGAGTTCTAGCCCTGTCACTGCTTTTTATTTTCCTGTTGGGCAGACCTGACTGGTTAAGGAACAGTAAAGCAGGTGTGAGCATGTTTACCCGACTTTGCCCAACATTGCCTGACTTTGCCCAACTTTGCCCAAAGTTGGCCAACATTGTGCTGGTTAGCGTGATGTGCAGCTACGTGCAATTGTATTTAAATATGCTCAATACTGGTAAAATTTGCTTAGCAGTGCTTTATATTGCTTAAAATAGGGACTCATGCCTCAGGTGGTGCTGCAGGGCTGCCTATGTCGGATGCACATATTACACTCCCTATACATGTTTGAAAACAGGTAGTGTCAAGTTAGGCATCCCTTTTACTGTATGTGCGAGTCAGAGAGAGGTGTCATTTCCTACTGAGTCAGTGTATGTGCTATGCGTTGCCTCTTTGCCAAGGCCAGGGTAACTGGGCATGCCTCCTTCTGCCTACTGGGGCAGGCTCAGGTTGTTCCTCCTCCAAGTTACGCTGTGCCTGTGCAGGCCTTGGCAATGGTGGGGGGCTGTTTCGCCCTGCCCCATGTTGTTCCTGCTGCAGCTGTTTCCACAGGATCATATTGTGTAGCATGGCACATACCATGACAATTTGGGTACATGTAGTTGGTGAGTACTGCAAGGCTCCACCAGATGTGTCCAGGCACCAGAACCATGACTTGAGCATCCCAAACACACGCTCAATTATGTTTCTTGTTTGTGCGTGTGCCTCATTATGGAGTTCTTGTTCGGGTGTGTGTGCATTTCTGATGGGTGTCATCAGCCACGGCTCCAGTGCATATCCAGCATCCCCCACTAGGTGACCATCAGGGATGTCCCCATTGGCAAATCTCTGGTACAGCTGTCTCAGATGCCAGATGTGGGAATTGTGATAGCTTCCATGGCAGCCAGCACACACATTCATTATTATGCCCTGGGCATCACACATGACCTGGCAGTTGATGGAGGGGAAGCCCTTGTGGTTGATGTAGACCCTACTCCGCTCGCCGGGTGGTGCTCTGATGTGTATGTGCGTGCAGTCTACTGCACCCACTACCTCAGGGTATTCTGCTATTTGGTGGAAAAGACACATATTGCTGGCCAATGCCTCACGGGAATTGGGGAAATATACGTGCTCACCGACATGTGCTGACATGGCATCCAGGAGCTGGTGCAGTACCCTGGATGCTGATGCCTGTGAAATCCCCATCATATCACCAGTTGGTCTCTGGAAGGTACCTGTAGCTAGTATTCTTAGACCAACACATACCTTGGTATCCACTGGAATGGGTTCCCCTCTGTTGGTTCTGTGTGTGAGGCCTGGCCGGCACAGCTCAACAATTTGCTGCAGGAGGTCTCTGACAACCCTAAAGTGCTCCATTATCTCCAGCTCATATAGCCCCTAGTAGGTTACCCTGGGTCTGTACACTCTTCTCCATCTCCTCACTGTGGGTTGCTCAGCAGCATTCACAACATCACCACCCTCAGCACCTTGCACATGTTGGTTTATGATAGCAAGAGCAGCCCCTAACATTTTGTCTGAGTTTAAAATTTTTAAGCTTTCCCTCTTTGTATACTGCAGTGTTGCAGAGTTCTTGGGGAAAAAAACAGAGAAGAATGCTGTTTGCAGAGTTTAAAGTGCTGGGCTGGGCTAGTCTGCTGCCTGTGTAATTGTCTGATTCTGATATATTTTACCTGGCAGCTCTGCTAGTTCTCCTTGGTTAACTTCCTACTACTTCTTTTCCTTCCTATTCCCTTTCTGTTTCCGCCCGGGGCAGCGCCGTGCAAACATGCGCGCACACTGTGTGCACGTTTGCAAGAAATTTCAGATATTTTCACAGAGTGCACCTTTGGTTTCTGGTTTTCAAAAAGGACAACTGTAGACATGCATCTTGCAATCCTGAGCAACTCAGGGCAAACACAAGACACTGTGCTCCAATTAGCTTACAGCTTTTCTGACACACCCCCTCATGATGTTACCTATATTCTACTCTACTACTCACCTACTCCTACACTTACACTCTTGGGACATGGCTCACATGCTGGGGAAAATTGGGATTCACTATCATTATCCTCATTTGCATAGGATTGCCTATTAATGCATGGTTACATCTCTCACATTTGAGCTCCCCCCCCCACTTAGCAACCAGTACTCAGTGGCCATGTTGTATTCAGCCTGCCATTCACCTGCATTGCAGGATAAGCTTTTTAGTGAAAATGGCTATTTTTAGCTGTTTTTTAATTATTTTCTTGTTTTTAAAGTGCCGCACATTTGCACGGTGCTGCACTACGCTTAAACATCGAAGATCGGGTAAAAGAAAAAGTTAGATTTTAATAATTTTAAACATTTATAAATGCCAATGGCCTTATATTTGGCCATTGGCATGCTTCCTCAGCTGTATGCATCCTTTATTTGGAGCTGTCATAGCTTCGTTTAGCTATTTGCAGAACGGTACTCCGTTACCAACAGAGTACATTTTTGCAGATAACACTAATCTTCCACGGACAGGTTAGTGTTTCCTGGATTGCAAATTTACCTCATTTGCATAGCAAATGAGGTAATTTGCATACCATGACGCTGTCTGTGCAAGATTAGCTTTAGCAGCTCTCGTGCACGCCCCTGCCGGCTGTTCCTGGATCGCACATCAGACATATTGCCTGTTTGATGTCTTACTCTACTCTACAACTCCGTGCAAGCTTTCGTAAATCTGGCCCACTGTCCAATACA
This sequence comes from Protopterus annectens, assembly GCF_019279795.1. NCBI lineage: Eukaryota > Metazoa > Chordata > Ceratodontiformes > Protopteridae > Protopterus > Protopterus annectens. The sequence goes on along the minus strand of NC_056750.1, from coordinate 572,554,664 downwards.
AATATCACACACAAATATTATTTATAGAATAAAAAAAAAAACAGAAGTGCATGAAATTAAAGGTACAAAAAAGATAGATAAAGCAGTACATCAAAAGAAGACACAATAAGAGACATGTCACACATGAAGACTGTAAAATAAAATAGTGTCAACATGCAGAGATTGCAGTTGTAAATGCCCGCATAACACTGCCTGTATGATTAGCAGAAAGCCAAATAATTTTCTATGTCTTTTGTAAATCAAACCAAACCACAGCATTCCAAAAATATCAGGACAAAATCAAGTTGTGGCATACACGGATTGATACCTGACTAGGCCCGAGATTATCCGAGAGTGAACGTTGTCCTGTGTCAAGTAGGAGGAGTTGTAGTGATGAGAGAAGGTCAGCTGACCCACTGAGGTGAAGAGAGTTTTTGAAAGTCCTAGCACAGGAATACTGCCTGAAGAAAAGATGAGTAATGTGCTGCTCTGCGCAGTGACTCAAGGGTATGAATCAAGACAAAGGGTATGTGCACTTTAACTGGGTATCATGACTGTGCAGGAATTCACACTCACAGCCGTACAACATAGGGGAACATCAGTTTATGTTTTCTTGCCTGGGTATCATCTGCTCATTTGCTAATTCATTAAGCATGATTCTTTGAGTGTGTTTTTTACTTACATGTGCTCACAACAAGCTGTAGAGATTTATAGTTGCAAGATCCATTTATTTTATTGTTTCTCTGTGATCATGTCATCTCAAAGAAAGATCAAAGAACTATTTTTTGTTTTGCTTTATTATATTGGTCTTCCTGTAAGCTACAGCAACTAAAATGAGAATAATAAATCAACAGGAGTATGTGGTGGGAAGGTCCCTGCACATGAGGACTGCTGGGTTGCTGGCCTGCATCAAAAACAAAACAAAACACTGGTATCAATTTCTACCGTTTGTTTACTTGAAATTATTGTTTCCTGAAGCAGTATTTGTGTGATCATTTATGCAGTTGAGGAGACAATTCTAAACATTAGTATACAAGAGATAATGTTTCAAGGAGTAGGGAATGAAGCTGATCTATGAGCAGCCATTGCATGCGTTCTGCCAGAGAAGGGGCGTGAAAAGTATCAAAAAGCTGTTAACATTCCACTTGATGACATTTGCAGTCCCCAGCTATCACGTCTCATTATGTCATCTTCCAAGGGCAAGTAAAAATAACAATAAACGGGGTTTAATACTTTCATGGAATGAAGACAAAACAATCTAAGGATCTAAACCTGTTTTGCAATATTGACAGAATGGTTCAGAGGAACAGATGTATCTCACTGAGGATACTGCTGCTGTGGAGCAGACTATCAGCTACATAAAACAAAGTTCATCCTTGTCCATTTGTTAGCACAGCTTAGATCTATGAATGGCAAACGGAACATTTACTACAGGACTGCCCCCCCCATACTACTAGTGGATAGAGGCAGCTCCTAAATGCTTTATCTCATGCATAGGTCCCCTCAGATTATCTATGGTGTGATCTCAGTTATTCTCATTAAGGGTAATACATAAATATTGATCATGGGATGCGTAATGCCAATCTATAACCAAATGAGATAGGTTAATTTGAGCACAAAACGGGAAACTGGAAAGGCTTAAAAATGACCTGCAAGGACAGCTAGCCTAGTAACCTCTAGCCTGTGACTAAACCAAAAGACACAATTTGAATTAAAAAGGCTAACAATGTGACAGATTAGTAAATACCACCTTGTTAAAATGAAAGTTTAGGAGAACTCAATGTGTAGCATGCACAATGATGTGGACAACATTAATCCAGAAACAGAAATCCATATCAGAAATATAAACATAAGCATACTAATAATGTGAAGTGTGTCCATCAGCACAGTGAATGAAGAGTTTTGTAATCAATTAAAGCCAAGGCCAGGATTATAAACAGTGACCACAAAGATATATGCTTACAGTACTTTCCATTTTAGCCATGACTGTTACACCAGTAAGACAAAACTCTTCGCAATATTTGGTATAGACTATCTTTTAATATCAATCTCATCTCAAACAGTTTTGCAGTACCTCAGTCAGTTATCTCTTATGAATAATTTCATTGTGAGCACAAGTTCGTGGAATTGTATAAAGTGCACAGCCACATAGCCAAAGCAATCAGAATAGTAAACACCAAATATACTTCTTAGAAATAAGTTTAAATTATTCTAAAGAGATACTGAAGCACGTTTTTTCTCATAGCAGGCATACTGCAATTGTAATAAAAAGTTACCTCCTGGGATTCAAAAAATTCCATGCAGGCTTCGCTTGAAGCCTACACAGAGTTTACATGTGTGTGCGGTGATGCATTGTGAGCAGCAGCGGTCATTGCCGCACACTGCATTTAGACATATATAAGCAAGGTTTCATGGCTGTGAACAGTGTTCCCATCCAGGAAACCATGTAAGCAAACACAGATAACAATCATGTTTAAATCAGAGCACTGACGGTCTGTGCTTTTGAGCGGAATGCCACAGTGATCACCGGGGCTTAACAAATAGCTCTCAATCTCTTAGTGCAAGACATCTGGACAAAAGCCAACATAATGAGGGGGCAATTACCCAAAAATAGGGACATATTTGCTCTTCAGAAATGTGGTAGAATAACCATGGGTTTGTGTTAAGATACATGTTCTGAATGATTTGATGTCTGAAACTCAAATGCATGTAATTATTGAATCACATCAGTCCTGAGATCATCTCACTGTTATTGTAGAAAGCCACACATTTGATAGGGAACACATCTGGACATTCTGTGAAATTCTGGACAGTTGAGAGGTATGAATGTTAAGTTTATGGTCCAAACACAGTACAGGACATTGTATAGAGTGCAGAGTATTGTGAAATCCCATTCTTAGCATTCTGTACTGAAGTTGTGTAAATGATCTGTAAGGGTACATGGACTAACATGTAAAATAAGCACTCATGGGAAGTGTGTGTGCATTGAATAGGGACACAAAGATGAATGAAGAGAGGGAAAGAGGACAGGTAAAACAACCTAATGTACAGTAGATGAGGGCATGTCAATGGAAGATGGTTGTAGCAGCAATACCAATCACATATCAATCTGGTACATTAGTGACTGGACAGTGAAAATGTGCATTATGTGACTGTCACACAAGTTGACATAATAATGGGGAGGATGTCTGTGTCAGATAAGCATCCTTACATGAATTATGCAGAGGACATCTATCAGGGATGTTACATACAATTGGGGAAGGGTGAATAGTTTGAAGCCTGTGATGATAGGGGGCATTGCCAGCCATGCCAGTAGAAGTAGGGCAGTGTATGTGTAACATATGTCAGCACAGCTAGCTGGAATTTAGTAAAGAATTATATGTCATTTCTGTATCAAACTGATTTGTACAGATGCTTGTGTTTAAAATGTATTTTTAAAGTTGCTTGTGTTAAAATGTATCAACAGTGTGCCCTACTGGAAAGAAAATAAATCTACATGTATCATTGTAACTGAATTAAGTGTATATGTTTTGACAGAGGATACTGGAAGAGAACAGGTTAATCTGAAACTTCAAAAATAGTAAGAAAATTAAACTACTGGGCCTAGACCATAACAATTCTATCTCTCAGTTTTAAATGAAGCCAGAATTGCAATGTGTGTAAGAAGCATGGTTGTTAGCTCCTGTAGGAAGAAGGGAAGTGTTTTATGGTTTTATGACTCCAGCAGCTGCACCATATCTGAGCAATGTTCTTGTGGGTGTATTATTGACATGTAGGTAAAAAATCCTAGCAGTTTCTATTGTTGGTGATAGCATGGAAACCAGAAGTCAGATGACCAGATGTATGTGATGTCATTCTGTACAGAAATAATGTTTTAATACTGGAGGAGACTGAAGTCCCAGGAGCAGTCTGTTCTTGAAACCTGGCAAAGGAGAAAGACCACTCACCCACTTCATCTTGCCTTGCGCTAGTAAGTGATCAGGGATAGTAATTCTCTAAATCAGTTAGGAAAATATAGTGAGAATAGTTAAGTATTGTTTTTCTGTAATTGTGTGAATCTTTCCAGCTGTGTTATTTTTTAATATTTCCTGTGATTTAAACTCTGGTGTTTAATGTGAATAGATATTTAGTATTTTCCTGTTCTTTTATTATTTATTATTAAATATATTTAAACTTCTCATGGTGGCTGGTCCTTTTTAAAAAATATTTAAGTTTTCAGAGTATTTGCCTATATTTATTTTGTGATAACTCTGGCCACTTCTGAAAGCCTTGCTGCTGGTCAAACTACCATATGTATTAATATCGATTTCATTCAGTATAATTGGGCACCCTTGTAAGAGCATTAGGTAGCTGGCTTTGTAGTGCCTAGTGGCAGTGACAACTATCTTATAGTCTGGGCAGAAAGGGACATAGCTAGTAAATCTGTACCAGACTTTCCCAGGTGTGTGTGTGTGTGTGTGTGTGTGTGTGTGTGTGTGTGTGTGTGTGTGTGTGTGTGTGTGTGTGTGTGTGTGTGTGTCAGCTACTTGGAGCAGGGACAAGAACACTGGTTTCACAGAGAAAGTGGTAGAAGACTTGGCTGAAGACTTAATTCTGAAGCTGTGCCAGTGGGGAATGTTAATGGGAACTTGGAGGGGAACTAGAGAAATCCAGACCCCAGGGAAATTGTGCTTGATGCAGACAGGTCCTGAGTGTAGCCATTTGTATTCCAAATTACCATCCCTCTCCAGTGTCAGTGGTAAGGATTCAGGCTCCTTGATTAGTGGCTCAGATTGGGGATGTCACAAAGCTGTGTAAACTGATTTGCCTGAATAAGAGTGTAATCTCTCAGTTGCGGTGTCCAGCAAGTGGTACACAAGTAAAGGCTTATGGAAAATATTAAAAGTAGCATGCATAATCATGGACAATATCAGAATAAAACCACAAGCAATCCTCTGTCTCTGACATAACATATGTGATTTAGAGTTATCACAGATGATTCTGCACAAACACACTTGTACAACTATTATGATATAGCCACACTCTATGAGGGCAATCACGCACACTGCCCTGCCACTATAACATCTGCTGGAGATGTTAGGAGGAACACTGCTATACCTGTATATGACATAGTGATTAATACAGTGTAGTTGACTGGTGTGCATGGCATATTATATATATGGCACATTCCACACTGTCATGAATGTTAGCCATGCCATTAATGTTGTCAAACACCTATATATGTACTGTGTGCATCACCAGAACTGGTAGCAGACATGCATCTGGTGTAACAACTTAATGGAGGTTCCACATCATCAGACATACATGTTTATGCCACAAAAAGAATACCTAGGTTAAAATTAAAGAACTAAGAATTTATCCAAAGCCATTTATCAATAATCCTTGGGGAAAAGTCTTATTGTTGATTTACACTATACAGTAATTGATCAGACACTCTGATAATGGATTGGACATACTTATAAAGTAACTGTATACATTAAAATCTGTTATAGTGTCAGGCTAATGTAAATAGTGTACACAGTTATTTAAGATGTCATGTATAAATACTATGAAATTCATTCAAATGTATTGGAAAAATAAAAAAAAGTTTTGAGAAAGAAAAAAAAAAGAATACCTAGGTATGGCCAATAAGATGTGTGACCACTCACTGTGAGAAAGCTGGTACACTTCAATTGCGCATCACTGGAAGATGTGTAGGGAGGTACATTAAGAAGGGTGCATTGTACTCCATTATTGGCATGATGAAGGCTGTGAACTATGGAGGTATTATGGCCTCTGATGTGGATGTCCTTCACATACCTAGTAGTTGTGCTGCATACAAGGGAGTAGTCAGTACTGTGACCACAAGCTGGTGAACATTCCACTTTCCATCTACCCCAGGACACAGGTCACATACCTCTTGGTGTGATGTCTGTATCATACTTAGGTTGTGTGTTTATTTTACTAACATAACAAATACACCCCCCCCCATGTTTTCTTGTCATTGCAGGTATTGTCATGGCTGTGGCAGCAGTCTTTGGTGTGTGTTGATACTGTCTGCATTATACTAACATCACAGTTGGAGTCAATGATTGCCCACAATCTGTAGTCCTTCAGACAACTGTTTGAACACAGGATGTGTATGTCACCTGTGATATCCATCACTTAAATAATGGGCAGGAAAGGGTCTAGCAGACAGCCCTGATGTACGGACCTGATCACTGGACCTGAGATATAGGTAACTTCACACGTCAACATATTTAGATGCCATGTATGTGATACAATTGGTGATACAGGTGTATACGGCTACATCTGACAGGGCTGACTGAACACCTCAGTGTAGATTTGTGTCAAATGCCTTGTGCTTGTCAAGTTCAAAAGGCTGGTAGTGTTATCATCATGCATGCCCTCGATATCTTCTCTGAGGACATCTGATAGATGTAACTGACATGATGTAGCAGTAACAACTCACACAGTTCTGCCACACATAGCAAGGATATCACTAGTGTCCATTTAGAAAAGTGTGATGATATCTTGATCTACCTCACATATTATGAGAGTCAGGATGTGTCTATACATGCATGCATTGGGTGCTGTCCCCCCCCAGCTGACATGGATGCATGCTGAAAACACCCTTCTACTGCAACATAGTCTGTGTGGAGGCTGTGTAGAAGTGTGTGCTCAACTGTGTAAAGAAGGTGCATGTGATGAGACATAGTACGCAATATGTGTTGTTGTCATAGCCCATTGATTCTGTGTGATAGGCATGGATGAAGGTAAGACAGTGCATACTGTCTATCCTCAACTGGCCTAAGGTTTGAACACAATACCCCATATGCAGGGATCATTGAGAAACTCTCCCAGCTGGGGATTAAACCTCATGTCACTAGATGGGCAACCAATTCGTTCACTGACAGAACACAAAGTGTGAAAGTTGGTGAATCAACCAGTACCAGTAGAGTTGTCACCTTTGGTGTACCCCAGGGATCTGTGCTGGCCCTTTACTATTTGGAATCGATTGCTCGACATTCAAGCTAAAGTATATGGCCTTTGGCTTTCCACGTTTGCTGATTCTTGCATACTGAGTGCAATCATTGAGTCCACCTATTATGATAGCATAGTATGGGTGGGGCTAACACAAATGATTGGTGACAAAGCCACACGGTATACAAATAAATGCAGAAATGTGTCTTTATTTTGGCCTTCTGCAAAGTGGAATTCCCTGCTAATTACAGCATTGATAACAGTCCTGCTATGCTAAAACCCAGTGATCCAAGCACTGGGAACACACATATATAGCATGCTGAACTTTGACCACCAAGTGTCCACACTGGTGTTGAAAGCCTGTGTTACGCACATCATAAGTCACACCATCATATTCAGATCTCAGGACTACTGTATATTATAGCATTGTACTCGAACCTCATCAGAACACTAATATAGAGTATAATGCTCTCTTTTGCGTGTACCTCACCAGACAAACAGCAGCTGGAGAGATAACATGGGTTACTCACCAAGAACGAAAAATGCTACTGGACAGAGAACCACAGATAAAACATAGCTTTATTTGTATTATCCTCACAACGATAAATACAGGATTTCATCCCAAAATTTCAGAACTTCATCAGATAAAACCTCATTCAAAATTCTTCCTTAAATAGCCTCTTTAGCTGCACTGCTACACACTGTAGCATCTGACTATTCCGCATGCATTATTCGTTCAACATAGTGTGTAGCAGTGCAGCTAAAGTGGCTATTTAAGGAAGAATTTTTAATGAGGTTTTATCTGATGAAGTTCTGAAATTTTGGGATGAAATCCTGTATTTATCGTTGTGAGGATAATCCAAATAAAGCTTTGTTTTATCTGTGGTCCTCCGTCCAGTGGTATTTTTCATTTTTGGAGTTGGTTTTGAAGTTGGTTTTAGTTTTTGACTGTCGGTTTACTCACCAAGAAAATACAGTGCCTACAAACCATGCCATGAGGTATGTGGATAGATTGAAATCCATGTCACTGTAATCAGTATCGTACAGGATGAAGTGACTAACCTTGCCCTGGTGGGAATAGTGCACATCCACAAATCATATATAGCTGATGACATCAGCAGTGTCTGGTGAGGAGTATATGACAATAACAGCATCCTACATGCCGGTGTAAAAGGCTCTCTGTAATGTCAAGCAAGTACACACACACATACAAACACACCCCAGTTGATGGCAGTGAGAATAGAACCCCTACATATCTAAGTACGCAGACTACAGAACTCAGTACTTTATGCAAGTGCCACAGCACAATTCTGATTTTACAAGACTGCCGGTCAAGTTATAGTGGATGACATCAACAGGGAATGTTGGAAGGCCTGCATGAAATGAATGTGTAGGCATGTGCAAGTATCAAAATACTGTCAATCCATGGGATTGGAGTGGGAACTGTAGGATACATACTTCTGCTCTTCTAGCCAGACACACAAACACACACACACACACACACACACACACACACACACACACACACACAAACAGATGAGTGCAGTGAGAGCAGAAATCCCTATCTTTCTAATTACACAGACTGCAGAAATCAGTACTTTACAAAAGCACCATGGCACATGCTTGACTTTTCAAAGACTGCAGGTCAACTTATAGTAGATGACATCAGCAGGGCATGCTGGAGAGATGATGTTGGAAGGTCTGCATAGGTTCATAGGAGGTTACTAGCCTAATGGCCCTATGGTGTTTAGAAGCCTGTCCATGTAAAAACCACAAGTACCTTTTATTGAGCATAGTTAGATGGTCATTAGCAGAGAGATTTTGTGATCAGCACCAACTTACCCTGTCCATGAAAGACATAGGTGCCACCCATCCAGTTGTCAAGGTTGTGCCTGAATAGGGTCTTTGAGAAGCACTGCTTTGCATACAGTGGGAGCCTATTACAGAGGAATGGCAATTGCTGGGAGATATACTGTATCTGTATCTCAAGCAAGTTCTATTTATGTCACAGGCTAGGCTGAGATCCCTGGAACAAGTTAATCTTGTCCCATTAGATTTTCAGACGGCCAGCATTTCTAGTAGGACAGGGTCTGAGACTGCTCTCTAGGCCATGCATAGGTCACCTCTCAGCAGCCTACATGATACTGAGTACAATGACAGTTCTTTTAGTTTTTCCATGTATGTCATGTTTTGGAGGCCCTGGATTCTCACGGTCACAAACCTCTGTGTTTTCTGTAATTGCTGCAGGTGTCTGGTGAGGTACAGACAGAAGGGAGCATTATACTCAATTGGTGGTCTGATAAGGGTAGCGCACAGCAGAGCTATGACCTCCCTGGACTTGGATGTGATGGCCTTATTTATGAAGTGTGCAATGTAGAATGCGTGTCTCACCACTACAGACACAAGTGATTGAAGTGCAGATTGCTATCAACATTTGTTCCCAAGTCTCGCAACACTGTGTTTCAGCTTAGAGGGGTGCCATGTTTATCATAATTAGCAGGGGTACTTCATTGCCTAAGGGGGCAATGAGGAATTTTTTTCTTTGAGGTTGAGCCCTTAAGTTTGGCACCAATCATTTCACTTCTGTAATATGTTAACATAGTTGGGGGACTCCAGATGACTGTCCAACTGACAGTCATCGGCAAACTTGCCACAGTCCATCTACCTTTGCCTAGACTTCAGAGAAATAGTTTCCAAACAGTTGAAGGCCCAGCACAGATCCTGGTGGTATTCCACTGGTAAGTGGTCTAGTGGTGAAGGTGTAGTCACCAACTTTGATAGTGTGCATTCTGTTGATGAGCCAGTTGGCTACTCATCTAGTAATGTATGGTTTACTCCCCCTAAGGGGGATTTTTCTCTATGATACCTGAATGGGGAATAGTGTCAATGGCCTTGGATAACTCAATATAGGCAGTATGTTCTGTTACCCTCATCCAGGTCTTTGGTGTCAGTATCAAAGAAGTCCACTAGGTTTAATAAGCAATATCTACACTTGACAAAACCAAAATGGGTTGGGTCAAGTGTGTTGAAGGTCACCTATGCCCCTGTGGATAAGGTCCATGCTGATTCCCTCCCTAGCCTTGCAGATAAGGCTTTTTAGGCTTATGGGTCAATATTTCTAGTTCTGCATGTTAACAGACTGACATGCATTGCATATTACACAACATTTGATGTTAATTTATTTTGACTTCTTTAAACATTATCTACCCATTCATCCATCATGGGGCCCCTATATCTCTCTCTGCTACCTTCCTCATCATTCTTTCATTATCATCCTTTCACCATACACCACTCTCACCTACCCTCCCTCATTCTCTCAACACACACTGTATCCCTCTCCCAAACTTAATCTCTCCATCCCTCTTTACCATCTCACTTCTTTGAAATTACTATATAGCCCTCTCTCTCTCTCTCTCCACTAGCATAAAACATAGGCATCCACATCCTGCCATCTTGAACCTGCATATATATCTTCTTACTTTCATTGACACACTTCTCTTGGATGGGGACATCCACCCCAACCTAGGACCTCCCACCTCTTCTCTTCACAACATCACAACTCTAACCCCAGCCTCTCCCTCTCACCATCTTAACAACAAACCCAGACCCAAATCGGTAAATATATTCTCTTTAAACATCCAAAGCATTGCTAATAAAATAACTGAACTTCACTTCTGGATTTCTAACACATCTCCCCACATTTTAACTCTATCAGAAATCTGGCTTAAACCCCAAATCCTCAACTCAGAAATCTTACCTCCTGGTTGCAATATCCTTCGCTAAGATAGAACCAAGTGGAGGGGGGTTGCAATCTTCTACTCCGAGCAAATTAACCTATCCACTCTCTCTTTCTCTGTCCCTAGCTTTTCACCCACAGAAATTCGTATTGCTGTCACCTCAACCCTCTTAAAAGAATCACAGTGGTATCTATGCACATTCCCCCTGGCAATAATATTTCTATCCTTAAGAACTTTCATTCCCTGCTTACCCAGTATGTCTCTTATGAAACCATAATACTTAGGGATGTCTACATAGACTGGTGTAAACTGTCCTCCACTTCTCCTATCCTTAGTCCCAACCTTCATGGATTTCACCAATACATAACTACCCCCACTAAAACTAACAAAAACTCCACATCTGGTCCTATCCTTGACTGGATCCTCACCTCAACCCCCAACCATTTCTATAACCCTGGCATACTTCCTAACTCCTTAAGCGACCACTCACCTATTTTTTTCATAGATATACCCAACATCCATCAAAAGATCACACAGAGTATGTCATAACCTTACCCACAATGCCCCCTGGCCTATGAAAATAACTTGCTCAATCATGCACAATAGGGATGTCACCTGGAAAGCTTGGGTTAAAAACAAATCCCCCTCTTATTAGAGAAATACAAAGAGCTTAGAAACATGCCCAAAAAACTAGTCATTAAAGATAAGAAAGCTTACTTTTCTTTTAAATAATGTAACCCACACACAAATCCCAAAAAATTTTGGAGTCCATTAACAACCTGCTCCACCCTTGTAACCCTACTCCCTACTGCTCCCAACCCTTATCCACACTGCACTGCTGCAGAAACTGCCACTCTCCTTAATAAATACTTTATAGACACTATTCAAAAACTTACTCTAGTTACACAAAATAATACTACTGTTTCAACCCCTCTAGCACCACAAAATAAACCTCTTCCAAAAACCTTCTCTTTTCAACCAGTCCTCATCACCACTATTACATCTCTCCTAAATAAACTTAAGCCTTGCTTCCCCTTTGCCAAGCAGCTACCCCCCATTTCCTTAAAATAGTTGCTCAATCCATTGCCTATCCTGTCACTATTCTTATCAACCATTGTATCTCTGAATTTGTCATCCCTGACATATGGAAATACTTTTAAATTATCCCACTCCATAAAGATGGTAATTCTACTGATCCATCTAACTATAGACCCTTTGCCATCCTCTCCCCACTATCCAAAATCTCAGAAAAGTGCATCCATAGTCAGTCAATCAAACACATTCTTGACAACAACCTCCTTACCCCTACCCAACATAGCTTCAGACCTCACCATAGCACTGCCACTGCATTACTCTCTTTCACACAAACAATAGCTGAAGCCCGTGACAACTTGCTCATGTCCAGTCTATTCCATGATCTTTCTAAGGCCTTTGATACTCTCTCTCACTCTAAACTTCTGTCTATACTTTCTGACCTCAATCTCTCTACCTCATCAATCAACTGGTTCTTTTGCTACCTCTCTGGAAGGCAACAATCTGTCTGTTGGCAAACTGTCCTCTCTCCTTTCCTCCCCTGTTAACATTGGTGTCCCCCAAGGTTCTATTCGAGGCCCCCTTCTGTTCAATATATTCACTAACAAACTTCACTCTGCTACAAACCTCTCTACTCTTATACAATAGGCCAATGACTCTGGTCTCATCTCAGCTTACCATAGCATCCCAGAACTCCTTGCTCTCACTCAACAAACTTTCTCCTCTGTCGAAACCTGGCTCTCTGACAACTAATACTAAACCCAAAAAAACAAGCTCCTTCTCTTCTTTTGTAAATCACTGGAACAACACAAACCCTCTTTCTCTATCACCTCCCTCAATAATACCATTATCAAACCTGATCCATATACTAAACTTCTAGGAGTAATTACTGACAAATTAAAATTCAATATCCACATTAATCAATGTATAAAAAAGACCCACCAGAAATTTGGCCTTCTCTATCACAACCAGAAATTCCTGACATCCTCTTCTAAACTCCCTAGCTCAGTTCCTCCTTCTACTCAATCTTCTTTATGCAGCTCCTGTCCTTACAAACATTCAAAGAACCCTTCTTACCAAACTAGAGCAAACTTGTAACAAAATTGGCAGATTTGTCTCCAACCTCCCTCACAGTTTCCATCACTGCCTCACCCTTAAAACCTCCACTGGCCAGAATTCTCTAATCAATTACTTCTACCCCAACTTCATATTGCACACTGTATTCTGAATGATCCCTCTTCCTGTCCCACTGTTGCTCAACTTGTCTCTTACTATAACCCTATTCATCACATTTATACCACAAGCAAACACCTCCTTGATATTTACAAATCCAATAAAAACATTGGCAAGTCCCTCTATAAACACTCTGTTGGCCACGCCTGGAACTCTCTCTCTCTTAACATAAAAGCATTCACCAAAAGTACCTGTTTAAAAAAAGAACTCAAACTCTTTCTTCTAACGACATTGTCCTGTCCATGTGAAACCCCTACATGACCCTATTTAACCTCCTTTTCACCTTATCTCCCTTCTCTTTTACTCCTTTATACTGCAGATGACTCTCTACCTCATCATGTTAACTGTTCTCGTCTTTAATTCTTACTGCTACTGACAATCATATTACCCCTGCCCAGTCTTTTTGTGCTTTTTGCTCTCTGTTTAATGGCTTACACTAATGTAATTTACCTATGGGCGGCATTTTTGCAACCAGCCAAACAATACTTTGGGATTGTCTACTACTGTCTGTTATGCTGTCTAGCTTATTTCTATATATTTTGTTATCTTTAGTAGCTAAATGTAACTACTTTCTCAATTACTGTAATAATTGGAATTTTGTTTTCTTTTATTTTCAACTTTTGTTTTAATGTTTAACGTGTAATCTTTCTTGAGCTTTTCTCCTCGAGTCTCTACTGAAAATAGGCACATGGCACAGTGGACTAACCTGGTTAGCAAATGTCAATCAATAATGTCTGTAATGTAGGTGATATATGTGTGTGCAAAAATACTGAGATACCAGCATTGCAATGCTTGGAAGAGGCAACAAATGGCTGCATTTGCAATGTTTGGAAGAGGCAACATATGGCTGCATTGTAAATATGTGATATATTGTGAGATAGACGCTTCAGTTTGTTATGTTTCCACATGTAATTTCATGTCATAGACAGGAAATGGACATTAATACATTATAATATTTACTTTTCCATAGTGCGGCAAGCAGTGGGGTTGTGTGAGAGTTGGTAAAGTGTTTGTGCATGTGAAATACACATTTCCATTCATTTTTCCTGTTTGCTTGTTGTTAAGCATCACTAAAATCTGAGAGTTAGTACTGAGCCTATGAAACACACCTGGTCTTAACTGATTCTGTGGCATGGGTGTAAATGCATTGACAGATTTCCTTTTGAGCCAAGATGATACTGGGTTTGAATCCAGGTGTATCTAATACTTTTAAATAAATATCAATAATGCAATGACATTATTTCTTTGTAGTACATCTGTTGATGTCTGATGGAATAGCACACTGGGGTTAAGAGAGATTGTGTGGAGATAACTGCAGGATTGTACTTCTTCTAACCATCGCTTCGCATTGCTTTACAATGCAAAACTCTGCGCAAACATAGAGGTCAAAAAGTAAAGGGATTATCTTATGTGCGTTGTATGTAATTCTATTTTTGACCAGATTATAGGAGTTAAAATGGTGTAGATAGGAAAGTGGTAAAATGGGCAGCAAGCAGGGGAAGAACAAACGGAAAGCAATACAGGAATGTGCAGTAGGGAGGTAGGAAATAACCACTGCTATCCATTTCTTCAACAGTAAAAGCTGATCATATGTGCAGAATGTTAACTGAACTTGGACTGTCACCTCCAGAGAGAGGGGTGACAACAATGCAAACATGTTATATAGCTAACTGGACCAAATCAACTGTGTCAAAAAAACATGTGTGAAATGGAGAGATATGTATTGAATGATTTTTTTTTGTGGGACAGGTGCCCATTTTTTTAAATTCATTCAGTAAGAGAGGACTTCTGGGTAAGGGACGTGGGTATGTCTGAGTCAAGTAAGTTGGGTAGGTGAGAAAGCAAATGCAAACAAACAAGACAAGATACAGGGACAGTGAGGGGCACAAAAGGTTGAGAGACATCATGATTGGTGTGAGGGAGGGGACAACCCAGGCTCATGCCCATCAAGCATGGAGACAGTGAGAATCAAGTTCTCACACACTGGACTGTCATCACTGTCACCTTACTCTGCCATTGGCTGGAATACTTAATGTCTTCTCCTATGGACCATGAGGGAGAGCAGCCTCTCCATCCAGTGTAGGTGTACAGCAATGGTCCTACACACCAACTCTGGCATCTATTAGCATGTGATGAAATCACCACCTCTGCCACTGCTTCTGCAGGGGACCACTGCACCAGCTTCCAGGGCAGTACTACCTGAGGGCACAGGTAGTCAAGGGGCAGCAGAGGCAGTGCTGCCAGGTTGGCTCCCAGACATGCTGGGCATCAGTGCTAGAGCTGGTGGAGCAGGGGCAGGCTGATCTACTGCGGCTGGTCTACCTCACTGTGGTGTGTAGCATTTAGTTATGTGGTTCACATAGAAGACATGGAGACATTCTGATGACACATAATAGAAAATAAAGAGAGATAAGGGTTGGGGTGAGAGATAAAAAAAGAGAGAAAATTAGTACCATCATATGTGACATATGTGTATTAATGCAATAATACAATTATAGATCAAGTAAATCTGAAGTATTACATTTAAGTATGCATCCTAACAGATACACAATATACTACAGATCGCTGAAAGTAATCCTTGAAATGTGCATATATTGTACATAAGCATGTTCCAGTTATATAGATTACAGTTTACCGCAGGGCATTTGTGCCACTGGTACAGAGTTTTTAATTTAATATAAATATTATTGAAGACGTAACAGTACTGTATAGTTACGAATCATGGTATTTGAACCCACAGCCTCTGACTACAGTCTACTATTGGACTTCTACAACTGGTTTGTGCTACAGACTAATTCAAGCATGCTATGACTGCTTTTATAGTTGGAATATGGATGCTCAATTTGATACAACTCTACAAAAGATGAAAAAAGCTATTTTAAACATTTAAAGCTACAAAACTTCTCTTCTGCTGCATACATACCACTTGCTTCCCTCAGTCTCTCCAGTCAAACAACATGAGCCTGTCAATTGAACTTACATTCGGTGGGAGGTGTGGAAAGAACAGAAAAGAAAAGAAGAGCATTATGCATACCAATTTTGCCCATTTTTAGCTAAGTCTTATAAGTACTCTCTTATTGTCATACTTACACAGCTTTGGGATGTCTGCAGTCTCAAACTCATTCAACCAATGGTTAAGAGTATCCCTCTTTCACCTGTGTAGGTCATTAAAATGATGCCTACACTGCTCAACAGTGCATGGCATACCAGAGGTACTGGATACAGCCTTGGACAAACTATTCCATGCCTCAGACTTGTACTGGGAGCCAGAATATTCCTCCTGCAGAAGCCTTTGGCTGCGGTGCTCTACCAGGAGTATAACAAATATCCTGGACTACTGGGCAACCCACCTCTGTGCCCTAAACTTGGCACCTTCCTCTCCAATGTCAGCCATGTCTACCAGCCAGACTAGAGCAATGAAAATGGATGCTTTCCCACCAGTTTCAGTTATCATGTTTACTGGTAGTGCACAAACTCAGGCAATGATGCCAACAGCATTTGCCTGATGTTAAGCAGAGGGCAGCAGTGCCAAGCAGGGAGGAATTTAAATAACTGAAATTGGAAGGTTAATATGATTACTGCTTTAGTTTGAGGGGGGGTGTCTACTGATATAGCCTGAAAATATATATATTGGAAACTGGAAGGTAACTGTTATGTCAATTAAGTTTACAGACATGCACTGGGGCCATAAATGTAATGACCTGACACGTGTTTTGCCTTTATATACTGAGGAAATTTGATTTTTTACAGTGTGGGATTCAAACCTAGGCATAAGGGACAGACCATTTTCTTCCACAGCATTGATTTCCCATCTTTTCCACAGAAGTGCTGCTCAGACATGGACTAGAATCATACATAAATACAGGTGACAGTTTGAGCTGTTACACATATATATGTGTGACCTGACAAGGTTATTGGATATAGATTCAGTTGTGTATGTGTCTTATGTAATTGTAAAAGCCATGCAAGGCCAGATAGCAGAATTATACCCACAGAAATATAGCAGACAGTATACTGTCAGTCACACAACTGAAACCACAATAATGGTGTCTCACCACTCATACATATAATTTATATCAGCTCCACTATCTAACGTGTTATAAGTGAGACTGAATATAATGGGGGAGTGAACCAACCATAAAAGTGCATGGAATATCCTGTATTAGAACTCAGGACAACGTGTAAGGCAGTCCTACACTTACAAAAAAAAATAATGACATCACTAATTAAAGATACATACTCATGTATATCTCAGAAACACTACTAAACCCCTGGTTATCTGTAAAGAAATTCATGCAACAATAATTAATATATTAAACTACTACATAACTATAAACCTTTGTGTAAATACAATAAATGTATAAATAAAAATGTATATATGCATATAATAACAAATAATAAATATATATCTAAATGGATTTTGAATATACCATTATTTTAAACCATGATTTTAAACTAAAACTAGTAGTTATCTCAAACTGATATATATTGTTCACCCCTTTAGTAGTGTTTCCTGAGATATACATGAGTATGTATCTTTAAATTGAATGGGTTAATTAGTGATGTCATGATTTATTTAGTATTTAAATGTGTTTAACTTTATGGTTCTTTTTCTGATGAAGTCTCATTCCGAGATGAAAGCGCTAAAATGTTAAAATAAATTTGTGTTGGTTTGCTGACTTTCAAGCCTACGTGTACAGTTTCACTTTACAGATTTCGTTTTTTTTTTTGTTTATTTGTTTGTTTTGTTTTGGTTTGGTTATTTCGGAAAACTGAAAAAAAAAAACCTCCAAAACCAAAAGAAGGCAGTATCCACATAGAAGAAAAGCCACCAACTCCGTATAAGGGCTAAAAAGTTTATTCCACAAAAAGTTTCACCACGCAGACACGAACATATAACATGAACGCCTTCAAATAAAAAGTGCAACAGACACAGCGTTTTCGTCAAATTCCTATGACTTCATCAGTTGACCAGTATACTATCAAAAACAATTTATTTATATACATTCATTTAATTGATTATCTAATGGGAACCTGTTTTCGTTAATTTCATAAATAATTAGTTAAAAACCTATTGTTAGTTTCACAAAGGAAATTATTTCAGCTCTCTAGCTAAAACATAATTTTGTATTCATGAAAAAATCCTGTATTAATACTTATGAACACTTGTCAAAAAATTTTTTAACAAAGTTATAAAATAAAATAAATATAAATATAAAAACCTAATAAATACAATACATATGTTAAAAACATTTATTACAAACTGTTTGAATTACTCATTCATGGGCTCCCTCTGGTGGCCAAACTGAATATTTTTTCTTTCTTAGGTTTATAGGTTCATAGGTTCATACTAGGCTATCTGCCCTAGGGCATTTATAAGCCTAGCCAGAATGTGTTTGGCTTTCGCCACCCATTTTAAATTTATTTTGCTATGCCCTTTTTCGAGGTTAGTATACTGTGCCTGTGTCTAACAGTGACACAGAAGTGATACCCGGGGTAAACCTACGATCTCCCATCCACTCATCAAGATTCCTCTTGAAGAGAGTCAATGAGGGACTCTGCCTAACCTGGACTGGGATTTTATTCCAGAGTGAAGGGAGCCTCTGGGTTATGAATCTGTCCCTCCAGCATGTCCTATTTATTTCAGTGCTGAGGTTCAAGTCTCTCGAGCGCATAGCTCGATGGGATTTAGATTTTCTGAGGTGCAGCATGTACATTAATTCCGGGTTGGACATGGCTTTATACGTTAGGCACAGATTGCCTCTGAACAGGTGGTATGCCAATGAGTAGAGCTGGAGTTTCTTTAACCGGGCAGCATATGGCATCTGTTTGAGCCCTTTGATCCTCTTGGTGAGGTACTTTTGGGGTCTTTCCAGTTGCTGCAGGTGTCTGGTAAGGTACATCCCAAAAGGGGCATTGTACTCAATTATGGGCCTGATGAGGGATGAGTAAAAAGGCACGATGACCTCCCCTGATCTAGATGTGAATCCCTTCATGATTAGGTGGGCTATATAAAATGTTTTTCTAACCACTTTGGCCACGTGGTTGTCAAATGAGAGATTGCTATCAACTTGGGTCCCCAGGTCCCTAATTACTTCTTCTGTACTTAATGGATTACCACCTATGTGGTAATTTGTGGGCACTTTGTTTTTGCCAAAGGGGATGACTATACACTTTTGGCATTTAGCTTGAGGCCATGGCTCTGGCACCAGTTGTCTGTTTCTATGAGGCCCTTTTGGAGGATGCTTGTGTCGGCTGGAGAGTTGATTATGGCACCCAGTTTGCAGTCATCTGCGAACTTGGTCAGCCACAGTCCTTCCGTGTTGGCCTGTACCTCCGAGAAATATATACCGAACAAGAGAGGTCCCAGGACTGAGCCTTGTGGGACACCACTTGTAACTGGTTTGGAGTCTGACATGGCTCCAGCAATTCTAACCATGTGGGTTCTGTCCTTGAGCCAGTTTTCAATCCATCTAGTGACATAGGGGTTTATATTTAAGCTGGTGAGTTTATCTATAATGCCCGAGTGGGGCGTATCGAAGGCTTTTGCGAGGTCCAGGTAGGCTGTGTGGACCACCTTCCCCTCGTCAATGGCCTTGGTGACTGTTTCAAAGAAATCAACCAGGTTTAAGTGGCAGGATTTGCCCTTAATAAAGCCGAACTGGGTAGGATCCAGTGTTTGTAGGTCCCCAATATCTTTATTTATGAGGTCCATGATTATCCTTTCCATAGCTTTACAGACCAAGCTAGTCAGGCTTATGGGGCGATAGTTTCCAGGATCCGTTGATTCACCACCTTTATGGAGAGGGACCACTGTTGCTGTACGCCATTCTTTGGGCACATATCCTGTAGTAAGGCTGAGACTGAACAGTAGTTTTATGTTTGGGTTTAGCTCTTCTTGGAGTTCATGTAGGATGCAGCCCGGGATACCATCTGGTCCCATTGATGCTGTGTTTTTTGCTTTGGAGAGGGCGGCTCTTACCTGAGCATCTGAGATGTCAGGGGGGCAGCACTCTGCTGGGATAGATATTTGCCCTTTTGGTGGGGAGGGGGGGAGAAGTTTGCGCTGAACCTGTCAGCTAGGATGTTGGCAATGTCTGTGGGTTGTGTATTTTTTGTCATTTTGGACTAATTCTGAGCATATCTGGGAATTACCACCCAGGTTCCTAACATAACTAAAGAAAGCCTTGTGATTATCCTTAGTGTCCTGTGCAATTTTTCTCTCGAAGCTGGCCTTAGACAATTTTATGTGTGCCCGTAGTTTTTTGCTAATACTGATCAGTGATGCCTTCCCTTTTTGGGATTTTGCTCTGTCATTTAATAGCTTCCTCCTTCTATTGCATAGTTTGTTTATGGCTGGGGTCCACCAGACAGGACGCCTGCCTTTGGAGGACTGGGTCTTGGTTTTATTTGGGATCGCATGATCCATGCATTCCTGAAGGTGTTCATAGAATGCGTTTATAAAGGATTCTGCGGTCTGGGTCATATTTTCCACAGGCCCGGGGGCTTTGAAGGATTCCACCTCAGTTTTTAAAAGTGTGAAATTTGCTTTAGAGAAGTTTTTCACTGTGGTTTTCTGGGCAGGAGGTGGGGTCGGGATGTGAATATCCAGTGAGATTAGTTTATGGTCTGATTTTACCAGTGAGGGATACACTTCTGGTCTGGAGCATAGAGTCCCCATGTTGGTGATGATCAGGTCCAGTATGTTTTCCCCACTTGTGGGAGTGGTAACAAGTTGTTCCATAGCATTTGAGTTTATAAATTCTAGGAACCTTTGGGATAGGGTGTTGGAGCTAGAGTAATGCTCCCAGTCTATGTTTGGGTAGTTGAAGTCGCCCAATATAATGGTGTTTGGAGAGACCTTCATATTTTCCAGTGTTCTCAGGAAGGCCGAGTGGGGTTCCTGGGTTTGGGAGGGTGGTCTGTAGCAGGCTATAAACTGGAAGGCAGTTTTACCCACTGTTAGTTGCACATGGATAGTCTTTGATGCTTCGTGCTTTGCCACCAACCTGGAGGTGTGGGTATCTTTGATGAATATCGATACTCCCCCCCCCCCCCTTTGTGGTTCGGGCCAAGTTTTGGGGCGAAAAGCATGGTATGAGGTATAACCTGGTAGTGCTGGGGTGCTCTCGGGAGCCCTGAACCAGGTTTCTGTTACTGCACAGATATCGATGTTCTCCATGCTAAGGAGAGTTTTGAGTGCGTGCATCTTGAGGTTTAGACTTCTGGCGTTGAGTAGCATTACTCTTAGTTTCTTATCCCTTGTGATACCTATGGAGATGGGTTTGTCTTTTGAGCCTTGCCTAAAAAAGGCACTATGGGGGTAGCAAGAGCCTTTGCCAATATCCGAAAGCCCAGGGCTGACAGGTGCAAGCCGTCCCTAGCGAAGCATCGTGGCTTGTCGAGCATATCTTCCCAAGCTGACAGGCATTGGACCCCCTTTGAATGACACCAGTACTTAAGCCAATTGTTGAAATTGATCATCTTGTCTTCATATTGTAGCATCATTCTTGGTGAGGGTAAGATGCTACTCAAGGTCAGGGTCATACTGGCCTGGGCTACATGCTCAGAGAGCTCCTTTATGTCTCTTTTCATGTAGTCCAGGGAGGTACATCTCACGTCATTCACACCAGCATGGACAATGACTGAGTCATATTTGTACTTGCCTTGGAGTGACCTGAGTGCTTGTGTTATGTGGCAGATCCTAGCGCCCGACAGGCTGCTCACAGTGACCCTCTCCTTGTTCAGCCTGGTGAGCGGGACGTCAGTGTGCCTGATGATAGAGTCACCTATTACAAGTATATCAGGTGTGTTGTTTAGTCTTAAGGGCTGTGACTGTTTGGCACACTGGCTTTGTGAGATATATGTTGTATGTGTTTTGTTTTGGGGTAGCGGCTGCTTGGGTGTCTGCTTTGGAGGTCTCTGCTGCTTCAGCAGATCTTTATTTAGAGCCTCCGAGTATGTTTTTGTGTGATTATGTGTTTGGTTTGCTGTCGTGGTAGGTCTATGTGAGACTGGAATTGTAGTGAGTGTGGTTTCCTTCTCCTCCTGACTGGTTATGCCAGTACTGAGTTGAGAGAGCTTAGCCTCCAGTTTGGCTATATGGTTGCATCTCTCACGTGTTGGAATTTGTTGGGAGGAGGAGAGGGTTGTCTGTGTACATGAGGCAGTTGTAACATTGCCTCAAGATTCCCAGATTCACCAGCTGGACCGGAGAGGAGATTGACAACTGACCTTTGGACACGCTAGAATAATATTGGGAATTCCTTAATAATTGAAAACCAGGGCCAGTGGGGAGTGAGGGTGTAGTGCTTTTAATTTTTAGTGCTGACTTATATAATTGCTTTAGTGAGCAAGTGCCAGGTAACTTAAGTGCAATGTGTTACAGGTAACTTAAATGCAAAAATGACAAACAGTAACTTTCTTTCAAGTTATTATAATTTTGCTGACCTCAATTTTAATAGTGGTAAAATAGATATATTATCGTTCAAACCCGGAAATTTACCGGCTTCCAAAGTCAGCTGCCACCATAATTCTCTATATTCGATTTTATCTTCCCAGGGACCACCCCTGTTATCACATTTTATCTGCTCAATTACTAAAAATGTATCTTTATATTCAGGACATATCTTACTATGTTTATATAGGGCGTTGCTTTCTTTTTGTGTCAGTATGTCATACATGTGTTCATAAATCCTTCTTTTTAATCTTCTCTCGGTCTTACCAATATAGAAGGACCCACATTTTTCACAAAAAGCTAAATAGACTATTCCTTTTGTTTCACAATTAAAATAATCTGGGCTATACAACCATCTTTTTCTACTTGCTAAATAATAACCTTCTTTATTTAACACATGCATACACTGCCTGCAACACCCACATTTGTATGTGCCTGTTTTGTTCTTCCTATTTTTGTAATTCTGTCTATTTTCTAAGATGTTACCTATACTTTGGGAATTCTTGTAAATTATTTTTTGGGGGATTTTAGCTAAATTTTCTATATCAGTTAGGGAAATAAATTTATCCCATTCCTTAAAGAATATTTTTTTAATGACGTTGTTTAAACCATTATATTCCAAAATTAATGCCTGCTGGAACTCCTCCCCATTTTTATTCTCATTAACCACTTTAAATGGAGGTGCTTCATTTCCTACCTGCTTATTGTTATATATAGGTGAAAATCTACCATTCCTTCCTATTACTACCTCTTCCCTTATCTGTTTAATGAAGTCCATGGGGTAGCCTCTTTCCAAAAACATATTCTCAAGCAAATCACATTCCTTCTTAAAATCTGTTTCAGAGCTTGTCATCCGGCTTCCCCTGACAAATTGCCCTTTAACTATATTTCTCTTGCAGTACATAGGATGTGCACTTTAAAAATGTAAGTATGAATTACAGAAGGTCTCTTTTCTATATATCTTAGTTTCAAATTTTTGACCCTCCTTATATACTTCTAAATCTAAGTATATTAATTTATTATCTGAAATTTTATGAGTGAACTTTAAAAATTTAATGGTTTCCCTTATATAGGTTAGGAAATCATTCAATTTCTCCACTCCCCCAGTCCAAAAAATTACTATGTCATCTAAAAACCTTTTATAGAGAATCCAGCAGGATTTAAATTCAAATTTTAAAATATATTTTTCTTCCTAATTAGCTAGTATTAAAGGCAGAGTATGGGGGCACATGCCCCCCCATTTGCTACCTTTTATTTGTTGAAAGAATTCTCCTTTAAAATATATAAAATTGTATTTCAAAACCAGGTCCATAAGCCAAAGGTTAACCAACTTTTCTTTGTGTGACATCTCCTCATATTCAAAAACTATTTCTTCCAACATCTCTTTTCCTTCCTCATAGGGAATTGAAGAAAACAAATCAACTATATCTATAGTAATAAATAAAACATTGTCTTGCCAAGGACATTCCTTTAAGTCCCTGAACAAATCCCAGGAATCTCTCAGTATACTAACCCTTTTAGTCCACAACTTTTTTTAATTTGTTGTCTACATATTTAGCTAAAGCTTGCGTTTTGGACCCATCTGCTGAAACTATAGGACGGAGGGGAGGGTCAATTCCATTTTTATGTACTTTCGGTATACCAAATATTGTTGGAATTCTGGGTTTATCTACCTTTAAAAATGTATAACTTTTAAAATCAATCAATTCCTCTTGTAACATGTTATATAAATCTAAATCTATCTTTTTATATGCTATATTAATTTCGTTGATAGATACAACACCATATCTCGCTCCATCCCATAACATTGAATTTATTTTATTTTCATATATAATGTTATCCATAAAAATGATGCCTCCCCTTTATCCGGTTTCATGGCTCTCACTTCACTATTATTTTTTATTTCATACAATAACTCTTTTTCTTTTTTACTTATATTCCATTTGCACCTATTAATCCTCTCATGCTTCCTTATCTCACCCTCCATCACCCTCTCCAGATTTTTCAATTGAGGGTGCAGGGGTGGATTATAGGTGCTTTTTCTCCTTAACTCATCAGCATTGTAATTATTACCTGCTGGAACCATAATGCTTAAATTTACTTTCCTTAAAAAAAGTTTTATATCTAACAGACTTCTGGTAACATCCCCTTTTTTAATTTTGGAATATAATGGTTTAAACAACGTCATTAAAAAAATATTCTTTAAGGAATGGGATAAATTTATTTCCCTAACTGATATAGAAAATTTAGCTAAAATCCCCAAAAAAATAACTTACAAGAATTCCCAAAGTATAGGTAACATCTTAGAAAATAGACAGAATTACAAAAATAGGAAGAACAAAGCAGGCACATACAAATGAGGCAGTGTATGCATGTGTTAAATAAAGAAGGTCATTATTTAGCAAGTAGAAAAAGATGGTTGATTATTTTAATTGGGAAACAAAAGGAATAGTCTATTTAGCTTTTTGTGAAAAATGTGGGTCCTTCTATATTGGTAAGACTGAGAGAAGATTAAAATTTATGAACACATGTATGACATACTGACACAAAATATATAAACATAGTAAGATATGTCCTGAATATAAAGATACATTTTTAGTAATTGAACAGATAAAATGTGATAACAGGGGTGGTCCCTGGGAAGATAAAATCGAATATAGAGAATTATGGTGGCAGCTGACTTTGGAAGCTGGTAAATTTCTGGGTTTGAATGATAATATATCTATTTTACCACTATTAAAATTGAGGTCAGCAAAATTATAATAAGAAATTAAAAATTATTCAGTTTGGCCACCAGAGGGAGCCCTTGAATGAGTAATTCAAACTGTTTGTAATAAATGTTTTTAACATATGTATTGTATTTATTAGGTTTTTATATTTATATTTATTTTATTTTATAACTTTGTTAAAACATTTTTTGACAAGTGTTCATAAGTATTAATACAGGATTTTTTCATGAATACAAAATTATGTTTTAGCTAGAGAGCTGAAATAATTTCCTTCGTGAAACTAACAATAGGCTTTTAACTAATTATTTATGAAATTAATGAAAACAGGTTCCCATTGGATAATCAATTAAATGAATGTATATAAATAAATTGTTTTTGATAGTATACTGGTCATCTGATGAAGTCATAGGAATTTGATGAAAACGCTGTGTCTGTTGCACTTTTTATTTGAAGGCGTTCATGTTATATGTTTGTGTCTGCGTGGTGAAACTTTTTGTGGAATAAAATTTTTAGCCCTTATACGGAGTTGGTGGCTTTTCTTCTACGTGGATACTGCCTTCTTTTGGTTTTTGTTTGGTTATTTGTCTAAGCTTGGTTAATCTTAGTCCTACACTTACACCTATTGCCACAAGAATGTTGAAATAACACTTGTCTATTTTTCAGTTCATTGTTACAAACTGCACTGTCCCAGCAGTAAAAATGGGTTGCACACCCTGTACTAGAATCCAAGACCATCTGTATTCCAACCCTGCTCTTATACCTGTTGCCACATGACTAGTTGCATGACATTTTCTAATTTCCTAATCATTCTTAAGGTCTCTAAGTTATCCGCCGCACAACGCCACTTAGTGGGCTTGTGTGATGCCCAAAGGAATTAATTGAATGTCTCTGGTTTTAATTATTGGCTCTCTGAGCCCTGTCTGTAAGTGTTCAATGGCTGCAGCTGCTAGGGAACCTTGCTAACCGCCATGCAATGCTGTTAAGTGCAGTTGTACGATGGAACACAGAAATCCCAACAATGTATTGTTTTTGACCTTTGCTCTTGTACAGATGCACTGCCTGTAGGTGTTCTGTCTGTTTCCTGGGTGGGCCACAGTCCAGTTTGTACACTGACGTGCTTCACACAAATGAGATGAGCACAGCCATACCTGACATTCATTTTCTCCATTGCCTGTGTTTGGGTTAAGCGGCACATCACACAGACACTGCCCCCCCAAAAAAATCAATAAATAAAGAGTAGAAAAAAAGGGAAAAGTAGTTGAAATGAGGAAAAGCAATCTATGACATCCAGACTACAAAATGTTAGCACACATGGGATATTTCTACATGGGTCTGGAGTTGAACTCTCACACCAATGAATCTTCAGAATGCAGTAAGGGTGCCTTATACCTCTTTGCCACTCAAACACCTTTGTAGCAAGGAACTGAAATCATTCTGCATACAACCAACTGCATCATCATCTACAGTAATATGAAACCATACAAGTGTTATTTGTACATTTATTATTTTTGGACATAGTGCACAAAGTGATCACACAACCAGTTAAGAGTATTACTTGCAAATATGCAGCTGCATTTTACCTCTCTGTGATTGTTGCTCACTCTCTTATCTGACCAGTTATCTAAGACATGTAGTCTGTAGGCCATTCTATATCATTGTCCTTAAAATGTGTGAGGATATTAAATGGCAATAATATAATATGCAGTTGCTAGCAAATGAAGGGGAGGTTGGATGTTAATGAACAGAACCTGTGAATTGTGTGCTGCTTACTTACATTTCCAACTTTGACAAAATTATATTTAACACTTTGCAAGTCTAACCTGACACACCCACTGGATGTAGAGCAGTCTGAATTTTCCTTCTCCCTACCAGTAATCATTCACAGTTGCAATCCATTAAAAACAAATGCTGAGGGACTGCATGCACTGTTTACATCTGCTACACTGAGCCAAGTATTTGGGATTCAGCAATTCTAATGAGTTCAGACCTCATTTGCATCTTCACCGTGCTGACATCCCTGAATCTACACCATAAAAAAGCAACCATGTAGCAAGGGAAACTGAAGGTGAGGAGACTTGTTTAAGTGGAGAACACAGAAAAAGGCTATTATGTTGGGATATGTCTTCACAGAGAATTCCTGAACTTGAAAAGGTATGCTTGCATTTTGTCAGGTATATACTGCATATGCTGAAATGAAATTAAGAAAAATCTGTTTAATAGTTTTACATATATATTTGATTAGGAAAGGTTTTTACACTTTTATCTATATGCATTAGTTAGAAGTGTACTGATGTCATGGGCATGTTTGTCAGGGCATTGCACAGGTATACATGATTGGCAATACTTTAACATGGAATGTTCTGTGCTAAATCTGTAGACGTCTTTCAGGGACAGTTCATTTGATAGCACTTTTAACATTTCAAAGATGGTTTGTTAGCAAAATGTGTAATTTGCCTGCTCTTTTGGAGGTGGGGGAGCAAAGTTGGATTTCTTTTATGGTACAGACAAGGATATGTTGTTTTTGTCACTCTCCTTTTTTGCATCCAGGTTGTTGTTCATATTTCAAATCTCTAGACTGTTTTATATTTCACCAGTGGGTAATACTGAAATGCTACTTTTTCTGTTTTATCTGGAAACAGTCACTTTGTAGTTAGTTAAGTGACTCTTGTGTATTATCCTGTTGCTGTCTTTTAGGACACAGAAGACTATGGCACCCAGGCATCTCAATCCTAGGAAACTACCCTTCACTGACGCTGAGAATCAGGTCATTGTTAAAGCTTTCAGATGATATGGTGCCTTCATGCTTGAGAGGGAATGTGGAGATTTGTCAGGCAGAATGCAAATTTGGCTGCAGATAGTTGCAAATGTTAATGCAGTGGGCAGCCACAGCAGGACATATGACCAGGTGCACCATAGGGCCACTGACATGATCTCATCTGAACTAAAGAGAGCAGCTGCAGTGGTCCATGACTGGATGGATACCGGGGGGGGCCTGCTTCAGAGCCACCACTAACAACAAATGAAGAGTTCCTGTCTACTATCAGGAATCTGGACAGCTCCCAGGAAAGTGCAGAAAAGCATGTCCTTAACATCTGTGCCACTGTGTCAGGTACAGCAAGCATATCCCAGGAGGAGCTTCCAGGTAGGCTTTTGTATCTCAGTTGTTAAATCCTGCTGTATAGTTAAACAATTTAAATCAACATATTAGTTCTCTTTCACAATAATTTTTTTTGCGGGAGGGGGTTGAAGATTGCTACAGTTAACACGTATAGTTAATGGACATATAAAGGGAAAAAGGATTACCTCCTGTGTTACTGTTAATTGTGATGATGTTGTCCTTACCTCTTGCTCATCTTCTTCCAAGACCACCTGACATACAGAGTATACCATTATCTGCACATGGTAAGCCAAACATTTTTATGTCAGCACTGATGACCAATTCAAGGAACTATTTTAGTGTGTAATGTTGTTGTCAAGAGTGTTGTGTGCATTGCTGCACTGTCAAATAGTAGCCCCACTGTTACTTTGTTGGCATATATTAGACTGTAGTAGTGTAGGTATTAACTGTTCCTGTGTTTGTCGCTTATTATCACAGGTGATCCTGGCAGTGGAAGTGTGGGACTTCTACTACTTCTGTTGATGTCAGAGTATCACCAGATTCTGATGATGATGGTGGCCAAACAGAGGAACAGTCAGGGGGTGCAGAGGTTGAATCTGACATTGAGGATGACATACAGCCATCCTCTGAAATTCCATTGGACACAGCCAGTAGACCTACATATAGCCATTCCAGTGAGTCCTCAGATATTGTACAGGTGGAAGGCAAAAAAATTGATCAGGGAAGTGTGGTTACTGTGGCTTCAGTGCCTGTTGAATCTGGCCATAGCCAAAGTGTGGGCAAGGTGCCACGCAGGAGGATTGTTAGTGGTGCTTGGAGAGGCCTGCTGAACTTCCTTCACCTAATCCAGGTGTCTCTTCTCCTGCCACTCAATGTATGTTTAGGGCCATCATGGAGGCACAGGCATGTTCTCATAGGTCCTCCAGAGAAATGCTGAGGGTTGTAGCTGTGACACAAGCTGACATGCATGACTGCCTCCTCCGTGTTGCCAATTCAATGGATCAGATGAATGACACATTGGAAAGAGCTGTGTCTGTGATGGAACATCTGCTGGGAAGGGGATGCCATCCTCATGGGTGTAGGTCAGCTACATCATCTGCTGTTAGCCAATGTGGTCATGCCTGATTATGCTGCCATAGTGGCAGTACTTCCACTTTCATCAGTGGTTGAGCTGTCCACACCCAGACATGGCAGGCCATGGGATTGTGATCATGGGTATCCTCATGAGGAGAGTTCATCCAGCAGTTATCAGTCACATTCAGGTAGTAGCAGTGCATCTGACTGTGGCCATAGTCATGCCAGTGCAACTCCTGGCAGAGCCAGCTCTCCTGGTCAGGGATGACAATGATGGATTGCCACCTCTACCATGCATGGCTCAAACCTGTCTGACATACCAAGACACAGAGCTTGGCTATGTTCATGCAGTCACTCACACACCAGTTTCACCTGGAGGACCCATACAGACACACACAACAGTTACATGGTTCATCCGTGCAGCTGAAAACTCATTTTGTCTCACTGGCTATTTGTTGCTTTATCCAAATGTCTGCCTGCTTCTCTTTCTTACCTACACACTCTCACCAACCTTTTCTGTCAGCCTAGGCATCCTGACCCCCCACAACGCCCTGTGCAAGTGATGATAACTATGCCATATCACTCTTTTGTATCTTTTGGATTCAGGGATATATAAGCTTTGTAAATAACCACACAAACAAAAAAAGGCAAAATAGGAAAAGCACTGGCAGATACCGCTCATAGTTTCATAGGTGTGTACTAGGCTAATGGCCCTGGAGCCTATACAAGCCTAGCCTATAGGATTATCCTGGCATCGTGCCACCTGACCTTAGTTCCCAGTGCCTCTTTCAACTAGAGCCACTGGAGTGATGCCCGGGGTGAATTTTCTATTTCACATCCACTCATCAAGATTTCTCTTGAAGAGGGCCAGTGAGGTGCTCCGCTTGACATGTATGGGAAGTCTATTCCATAGCATGGGCAGTCTCTGGGTTATGAACCTGTCCCTCCAGCTTGTTCTGTTGATTGTGGTAATGAGGTTGAGGTCTCTGGAGCGTGTAGTGCAGAATGATTGGGCTTTCCTTAGATGTAGCATTTCTAACAGAGCTGGGTCAGACATGGCTTTGTAAGTCAAGCAGAGATTGCCCCTAAGTAGGGGATATGAGACAGAGAATAGTTTTTTTTGAGTCACTCCATATAGGACAAGACCCTCTTTGTGAGGTATATTTGCAGCCTCTCCAGTTGTTGTAGGTGTCTAGTGAGGTACATGCCAAATGGGGCATGGTACTCGATGATTGGCCTAATGAGGGAAGAGTAGAGGGAGACAATGACCTCTTTCTTCCTGGATGCAAAACCCTTAGTAATGAGATGTGCCACATAGGACTTTCTGACCACAGTAGCAATGTGGTGGTCAAAAGAGAGGTTGCAGTCAACCTGTGTTCCCAGATCTCTTGTGATGCCTTCTGTGTTCAGTGGACTACCATCGATGTGGTAATTTATGGGAACCAGGTTTTTCCCAAAGGGAATGATGACACATTTTTTGGTATTAAGCTTAAAGCCTTGGTTCTGACACCAGTCATTGGTCTCAGTGAGGCCTTTCTGTAGGATGTCAACATCACTTGGGGAGTTAATTATGGCTCCCAACTTGCAATCGTCTGTGACAATTTGTCAGCCAGAGTCCCTTCGTGTTGGCCTGGAATTTAGAGAAGTAGATACCAAACAGTACAGGACCCAGGACCGAACCTTGTGGGACTCCACTCATGACTGGTTTACAGTCTGACTTGGAGTCAGCTACTTTCACACTGTGGGTTCTATCTGTGAGCCAGTTTGCAACCCACCTAGTGATATAGGGGTTGATGCCTAACTTAGTGAGTTTTTCTAGGATTCCTGAGTGGGGAATAGTATCAAAGGCCTTGGCCAGACCAAGGTAGGCTGTATGAACCACCTTGCCTTCATCCACAGCTCTGGTGACTGACTCAAAGAGGTCGACCAGGTTGAGCAGGCATAATCTACCCCTCACAAAACCAAACTGTGGAATCCAGAGTTTGGAGGTTCTCTATCTTTGTTTATTAGGTCCATGATGATGCTTCCATAGCATTGCATATCAGACTTGTCAGGCTAATGGGGCAATAGTTCTCAGGGTCTGTAGTTGCTCCTCCTTTGTGGAGAGGGATGACTGTAGCAGTGCGTCATTCGGCAGGGACAAAGCCTGAGGTGAGGCTGTGACTGAACAGGGCACACAGGTGAGGTGCCACTTCACTCTGTAGTTCACGTAGAACACAGCCAGGGATAGTGTCAGGTCACATAGAAGCTGTATTCCTGGCCTTGGACAGTGCTGTTTTAACCTGTGCAGCAGTAATACTGAGTGATAAAAACAAAAACAAACTTTATTCACTCTAGCGCCTCGGCAAAAACCTGCAAGGAATACTAAAAAGCATTCCCCACCAAGTTAATGAAATATACCCACCAATTATATAATAACTAATTAAAAACACATATCCAATTAAATAAGTACTTTCCAATTATAATCCAAATTAAGACCTGAGGGACATAAAGTATTACATTTTTTAAATAAAAATAGCCTCCTTATACATAAGTTTTCTTTTGTAAACATTTTCTGAACAAAAACTCATAGGTATTTTTTCTAAAATTGTTCCTTTAACCCACTGGCATCAGAATTATGAAACTGTGCAAAATGATATGCAATAGGACTTTGATTTCAAACCTAATATTTCTTACATGTTCTTGCAATCTTATTTTAAATTTCCTTTTGCTCTCAATAATGTAAGTCAGACCACAAGGGCATTTAAGAGCTAAATAATTCATTCAGACTCACAGTTATAAAATTCAGAGTTATAATAAGGAATCCCGTTCACATGTTCAAATGTCCTAACAATATACTGACAAACATAATGTCCACATGGGTAGGTACCTAGAGGGTCAGCTGACGGAATTGAAAAGGATAAATAAAAATAATTACGAACTAAAATATCCCTCAAATTTCTTTTCCTTCTACAGGAAATACTGTGAAAAAGAGATAGCACACTAGCCAGATCTCTAAATTTAAGCAAACAATTCCAATAATATTTAAGTAACTACCTCAGAACTAAAAACCACTATAAGTAATCACAAAATACATTTTTCTTTATATTTTGTTTCCCCATAACAATCTAATATAACATTACCATAACCACCAGACTTGCTTTTGACCTCCCCCATATGTGTAGACCCATCTATAATCTTATGTACGGCAGAATTCTTTAATTCATAATCATAACCCCAAGAGCAAAATATAGAAGTCATCCAATCAATTTCAGCAAAAAGTTTAAGCTTTGTGTGCGATGCTCAGGGTGCATAGCTAACTTAGTGCTTAGTATATCTGCATTTGTGATGTTGAACTGGTAATTGTACCTATGACTTATATTGGCCTTACAAAGTTAGACAGTTGATAGCATCACAATTTTTCCATCTTTATTGTTAATGATCTTATGAGGGTTGTGAAGTCTGAAACTACAATGTGTATCATTACTTTCTAACTTCTTGTTTTAATGATTTTCCAGTACAAATGTATGGTGCTAAACTGAGCGCATGCATTGACCATAACTACTTTTGAGAGGTCTGACTGTGTGAATATTTGATGCCTGAGGCCTACTACTTAATAATGGACACATATAGGTCTCTGCTGTCACACGTTAAGGTAATTTCTGTACAAATCTCCTACTTTTTGCTTACTTATACTGTGAAGTTACAATATGCAAGAATATGCCACTCATTTGTATTATTAGACAATACACTCCAGGTTCAACACTTACCTTGTAAATCCAGCAGTTGCAACAGTTTTAATTCAGGGATGACTCTGTCTGTTGCTAGGAGTATACAGATAAAAAAAAAAAAAAAAAAAATTTACCTCCCCGTGTATTATTTAACATTTGTTTACTGGGAAAGTCCAACTTGGAATTAGCCAATGTTCAGCGGAGGCCCAGGGAGAAATGCTCCAGATGCATGTCTTTGTAACATGGAAGGAAACTGGAGCACCTAGAGGAAAACCATATGAACACAGAGAAGACATGCAGACTCCACACAGAAGGCACCCCAGCCGAGAATCGAACCAGAGAACCTATTGCTGTGAGGCGACAGCGCAAACCGTTGCACCACTTCGCCGTAAAGGTTGTAATAGCTGCCTGGCATCAATATTATTATATGTATGTGCATAGGAGGAAGGGTTTATGCCCTTAGGTGTTGAGTGTGTGCACTTTGCATTGTCTCTTAGCCAATGTAAGGGCATATTGAGCATGCCTATGTCTGCCTACACCCACAGCAGTTGCTACTTCCCCCCGACTCCTCTAGCACGTGTCGCTGTGGTGATATTGCCATTGGTGGTGGGATGTGAGCTCCTTCCCCTTGTTGATCCTGCTGAAGCTGTTTTCTCAGGATGATGTTGTGTAGCATGGCACATTCTGTGAATATTTCAGTACATATCTGTGGATTATACTGCAGGGCTCCACCAGATGTATCTGGGCACCAGATCCATGACTTCAGCAGCCCAAACACACACTCTATGATAGTGTTGAGCGCTTTCACCCACAACAACAGTTCTGATGAAGCCCACTGTGTTGTGGGTGAAAGCACTTAACTTTTTATCATTTTAAAGTGTATATAGTTCGTGCTTTAATATTGTGGAATAAACATCTTTTTTTACAAACGTAGAGGTGGTCGTACACTCATTGGTGATTCTGTGGCTATTATATACCAGTTGGTTCGTTGCATTTGTTATATTCATGATTAATTAATTAAGCAAAATGTGGAGAATTTAATAGTGACATGCAAATTATACCCTTTTTTCCTTTGGATACTTTCATCAGTTTCTCAATATTTTACAAAAATTCACATTTGCAGGACATTCTAGTGCTTCCAGTTTTAGTGGTCTGAGAATTCAACAGTATTTAGTCAATTTTAAATTATTATTTTTAACGGTATATGATTCTATGTTAGGCCTCAATGTGAAACTAATCCATGTCAGCCCAGAAATTAGTAGTTTATTGGCCATTTTGGGCAAATTTCTCTTTCATTTCCCTGCTATAAAACCCGCGTTTGCAAGGTTTTCGTGCTAGTATACAGTTCAGCAAGCTCCTGGCTGGGGCCCTGCAGAGTTCTACAGCAGCAGAGAGACAAAAGAGAGACTTTGGAGTGATTAAGTATCATTTTTGTATTTTCTTGCTGCCTTTAGCTAATTCCACCTAAAACACTGATTTTCTAGAATTTCTGTGATTTAAAAAGCTTGTTTCAGCTACAAATTGTGCTTATTTTACTGCCTGCACTTTAACAAAGTCGTTTTTGTGTTTAAATTACCTGTTTAACTGTTGTAGGCTACACACTCAAGTGTGATAACCATTTCTGTGCATTTAAAGTGTTTTTTGATTAGATCTGCTTTATTTTCTGAAAAAAACAAAAAATATATACTTGTTTTCCCACCTTTCTAAGCTAGTATAGTCCAGTTTTCAGATTAGTGCTGAATTCAGGACTGTGTTACAAGTTTCTGTGTTTGCCCATACCTTACTTGGATAGAAGGAAGTTTCTCTGTTCACAGTGAGAGAGGGAGCTTTGAGCAACCTATCTGTCCCTGGAGGAGTGGTGTGTGTAGCGAAAATGCCCCAGGTGCTTATGTGGGTGGTGTGGTAAAGGGAATGCCTCCAGGCTTGAACCCCTGTACCCTGTATGCAGGTGTTAAAGACTGAGTTCCCTACCCACCACCATTAAAAATTTCAGATTTTTACCTCATGTTTGATCTGATCTGTTCCTCATAATATCTGTGGTTTCTGAATGTTTAATTCCTTGCAGATTTGATGGTGCAGTGGTAGTATTGTTGCCTCACAGCTATAGGTTTTCTGGTTTGATTCTTGGTTGGGGTGGCTTCTGTGTGGAGTCTGCATCTCCTGCCTGTGTTTGTGTGGATTTGCTCTGGTGCCCTGCCATTTTACAAAGATGTGTCTGCAGTTTTAATCCCTGCGTCTCTGCTGAAAATTGTTTTTGTTCTGTCCAGTAAATTTGACAGGCATTTGAATTTCAGACTTCAGGTTTCTGAATGTTTAATTCCTTGCAGATTTGATGGTGCAGTGGTAGTATTGTTGCCTCACAGCTATAGGTTTTCTGGTTTGATTCTTGGTTGGGGTGGCTTCTGTGTGGAGTCTGCATCTCCTGCCTGTGTTTGTGTGGATTTGCTCTGGTGCCCTGCCATTTTACAAAGATGTGTCTGCAGTTTTAATCCCTCGCTCTGCTGAAAATTGTTTTTGTTCTGTCCAGGTAAATTTGACAGGCATTTGAATTTCAGACTTCAGGTTTCTGAATGTTTAATTCCTTGCAGATTTGATGGTGCAGTGGTAGTATTGTTGCCTCACAGCTATAGGTTTTCTGGTTTGATTCTTGGTTGGGGTGGCTTCTGTGTGGAGTCTGCATCTCCTCCATGTGTTTGTGTGGATTTGCTCTGGTGCCCTGCCATTTTACAAAGACGTGTCTGCAGTTTTAATCCCTGCTGAAAATTGGTTTTGTTCTGTCATGAAGTAAAATTGACAGGCATTTGAATTTCAGACTTCAGGTTTCTGAATGTTTAATTCCTTGCATAATTGATGGTGCGGTGGTAGTATTGTTGCCTCACAGCTATAGGTTTTCTGGTTTGATTCTTGGTTGGGGTGGCTTCTGTTTGGAGTCTGCATCTCCTGCCTGTGTTTGTGTGGATTTGCTCTGGTGCCCTGCCATTTTACAAAGATGTGTCTGCAGTTTTAATCCCTCGTCTCTGCTGAAAATTGTTTTGTTCTGTCCGCAGTAAAATTGACAGGCATTTGAATTTCAGACTTCAGGTTTCTGAATGTTTAATTCCTTGTATAATTGATGGTGCAGTGATAGTATTGTTACCTCACAACTATAGGTTTTCTGGTTTGATTCTTGGTTGGGGTGGCTTCTGTCTGCATCTCCTCCCTGTATTTGTGTGGATTTGCTCTGGTGCCCTGCCATTTTGCAAAGACGTGTCTGCAGTATTAATCCCTGCATCTCTGCTGAAAATTGTTTTGTTCTGTCCAGTAAAATTGACAGGCATTTGAATTTCAGACTTCAGGTTTCTGAATGTTTGATTCCTTGCAGATTTGATGGTGCAGTGGTAGTATTGTTGCCTCACAGCTATAGGTTTTCTGGTTTGATTCTTGGTTGGGGTGGCTTCTGTGTGGAGTCTGCATCTCCTCCATGTGTTTGTGTGGATTTGCTCTGGTGCCCTGCCATTTTACAAAGACGCGTCTGCAGTTTTAATCCCTGCTGAAAATTGGTTTTGTTCTGTCCAGTAAAATTGACAGGCATTTGAATTTCAGACTTCAGGTTTCTGAATGTTTAATTCCTTGCATAATTGATGGTGCGGTGGTAGTATTGTTGCCCCACAGCTATAGGTTTTCTGGTTTGATTCTTGGTTGGGGTGGCTTCTGTTTGGAGTCTGCATCTCCTGCCTGTGTTTGTGTG
Source organism: Protopterus annectens (assembly GCF_019279795.1). Classification (NCBI taxonomy): domain Eukaryota; kingdom Metazoa; phylum Chordata; order Ceratodontiformes; family Protopteridae; genus Protopterus; species Protopterus annectens. The sequence goes on along the minus strand of NC_056750.1, from coordinate 572,517,905 downwards.
GATTTGCTCTGATGCCCTGCCATTTTACAAAGACGTGTCTGCAGTATTAATCCCTGCGTCTCTGCTGAAAATTGTTTTTGTTCTGTCCGTAGTAGAATTGACCGGCATTTGAATTTCAAACTTCATGTTCTTCAGAATACATAGTAGCACAACCTTTTTTTCTAGCAATTTTCTAAGTTTATAAGATGAATATTTTAAATTTGTCCCTATTTTTGGGACTGTATTCCCCCATTATTGGCTTCGTCCAGGTTTTTGTGCTAAGGTTGACAGCTATGGCAAGAACTGAATTCACTGAATATGGACTGTAGAATTGTGCATATTTACTGATAAAGGTGCACTGTAGAATTGTGCATATTTACTGATAATGGTGGACTGTAGAATTGTGCATATTTACTAATAATGGTGGACTGTGGAATTGTGCATATTTACTAATAATGGTGGACTGTAGAATTGTGTATATTTACTAATAATGGTGGACTGTGGAAGTCTGAGTAGACTTTTTATGATAAATGTTCTCAACTGGGCAGTTTTGCCATTATGGGTGCATATGTTTTGTTTCATTGCTTACTGGAAAAATGTTCAAAACAAATTTAAAACACCCTCTAACAAGTGTACTGTATTGTACAAGGAATATAATTTTAGTACAATGAGGAAGGTGTATCAAAGAGCACATGTATGTTTCATACGCAAGGGGCCTATGATTGAAAACAGCCCAAAATTAATCTTTATCTGCCACTGGCAAAATGTATTTTCTTTGAATGTGGGTTTCAATGAATGTGAGTTTCAAGGGCAGAGAAGTTTTAATGCTAAGTTTTCATTGTGAGACTGCATTGCTTTGTTTAACAGATTACTTAATGTTTGTGCTGTAAAATACAAAATAAAACTTTCAAATGAAGTCCAATCATTGAAGTAAAGCAGTATGCACATTAGTGTTTATGGTAAATGGAGTGAAATAGCCAAGTAATGGTTAATTGGAATGGCTGCAGAGGCTCCAGTTCAACCATTATTTTGTCAGGGGAAGGGCAGCAAACTCAGACAGGCCCAGCTGAACTATACCTCCCAACTGTCCAGATTTTCAAAGAATGAATAGATTTTTGCTTCTTATTTTTGGTTTGTTGTTCATAAAATTTGTAGTTTTAATTCCTAAATGATTTGCCAGAAGTCACTAAATAATAAGTTTCAGACTTCATAACCTTCATAAAATGCATGTTAAAGTAAGAGCCGTTCTATCAACTGTCTCAATTTATACAAGAGCAATTTTAGTACTGTTTATATGTGCCCCAATATATTTGGCCTTGTTCAGATTTACTGCATTAACAGGTTGAGAGGTACATGCAAATAAATTGCTTTATAGAATTAGGCATAGCCAACCTCTCAACTGTCCCCAATTTTTGGCTCAAAATGTTGCTCTTCCCCCTAATAATCCCTCCATAAAATAGCAATTTTGGAAGAAAACATGGAGGGTTTACAATTAAGAAATAACTGTAATAATCAAAGTTATAGATTACTTGAAATGCATGTAGATTCTTTTATTTTGTCAGCTGCTCAAGGTAGCAGTACTAATATTAAAGTGTCCCTTCTTTGACAGGTAGAAGCTGTATTGTGTGTCTATTTTATATTTTTGCATCACATTTTTGGTCCATTTTCATAAAATTGTGTTTTTGGCAAATTAGTGACAAATCACTAAAGACTGAAGTTAGAAAATGACAGACATTTGAGTTTCAGATTTTATACCCTTCAGAAAATTCATACTAATGCAAGACCTATTCTATTATCTTTCTAAGTTTATTAGAGCAATATTTAAAAATTGTCCTTCTTGTTGTGCCTTTGTCCCACTTCTGTGTATGGCTTTGTCCAGATTTCTTGCTCTTGAAGTTGAGAGGTATGACAAATGTGTCAGGGCCATCACAGTCAGCCAGAGAGATTTCAAATTGTGACATGCTTGTTGCACCCCACTCCCCATGTAGTGACTCTGGATGTGTCCAAGCAAGGCAAGGAGTAGTTGTATCTACCTTGGATGGGGAGGACACACTGCATAAGTACTACAGTGGCTTTTCATCTGTCCTTGATTTTGCAGAATGGTCTGGTTTCTGTCATATTTTTGTACTGTTGATTTATGCTTATTACTCAAAGTGCCTGTTGCTCTGTGTTTAAGTAGCAATGCTTTAATGACCATAAGGTAAGCTTGTCTGACATCGTAAGATGCAAGTAAGCTTTAATAAGCATACTGTTAAAGAATTGCCAACATTGAAAGCCTTTCTGTTGTTGCCATGCAGAGAATACTTGACTAGATAATGTATAAGCCTTGGGTATTAAAGGACAGGATTCCATTATTTTAAAAAGCTCATTACACTTGTTGGAGACTTCCAGTCATCTCTACAGGCTTTACCCATAAACTAAACAGAATGCCAATCATGTGTGGTCCATAACCTGTACAGTAATCCTTTAAGCAATGTATCTTGAGCTTGTTTCTTGTTTGCTTTTCATTTTTACTTTTATCATGTTTTCCCCATGAAACGTTGTCAGGCAGCAGGTCTTTTTGGATAAGAAACATTTTTACAAGTGGGGGCATCACATAGATTTCTACTTTCAGCATGTTGCTTGGTACTTTAATAAAGCTGAATATATTATAATTAGAACTGCAGTGCAAGGAGAAGTAGTTTGAGTTGAGTGCTTCTGGTTTTCTTATACTTGATTTTGACTGGCATTCCAGTAATGTATTTAAAAGTAATTTATTTTTCATGCCTCACAACCTTTTGTTTCCATCTAGATATTAAGTAAGCTGTCATGCAGCCAATGCATTGAAATATTTTTATTCTTCTACACTTATTTTTGTCTTGATTGGACTTTCATAATGATGGTTTGCCACCCAGGGCAGCGTATTTAATTAAAGTTAGTTTTTTTGTGGTTTTGTGCATAGCTCCTCCCCTTTATGGTTGACCACACCCCTTCCCTTTGACCCCGCCCATTCAGCGTCTCCTGCAGCCCCCCTGTGATTTGAAGTCACCAGCCGCCACTGATACCACTCATTTGTATTATTAGACAATACACTCCAGGTTCAACACTTACCTTGTAAATCCAGCAGTTGCAACAGTTTTAATTCAGGGCTGACTCTGTCTGCTGCTAGGAGTATACAGATAAAAAAAAAAAAAAAATTACCTCCCAATGTATTATTTAACATTTGTTTACTGGGAAAGTCCAACTTGGAATTAGCCAATGTTCAGCGGAGGCCCAGGGAGAAATGCTCCAGATGCATGTCTTTGTAACATGGAAGGAAACTGGATCACCCAGAGGAAAACCATATGAACACAGAGAAGACATGCAGACTCCACACAGAAGGCACCCCAGCCGAGAATCGAACCAGAGAACCTCTTGCTGTGAGGCGACAGCGCAAACCGTTGCACCACTTCGCCGTAAAGGTTGTAATAGCTGCCTGGCATCAATATTATTATATGTATGTGCATAGGAGGAAGGGTTTATGCCCTTAGGTGTTGAGTGTGTGCACTTTGCATTGTCTCTTAGCCAGTGTAAGGGCATATTGAGCATGCCTATGTCTGCCTACACCCACAGCAGTTGCTGCTTCCCCGCGACTCCTCTAGCACATGTCGCTGTGGTGATATTGCCATTGGTGGTGGGATGTGAGCTCCTTCCCCTTGTTGATCCTACTGAAGCTGTTTTCTCAGGATGATGTTGTGTAGCATGGCACATTCTGTGAATATTTCAGTACATATCTGTGGATTATACTGCAGGGCTCCACCAGATGTATCTAGGCACCAGAGCCATGACTTCAGCAGCCCAAGCACACACTCTATGATAGTGTTGAGCGCTTTCACCCACAACAACAGTTCTGATGAAGCCCACTGTGTTGTGGGTGAAAGCGCTTAACTTTTTATCATTTTAAAGTGTATACAGTTTGTGCTTTACTATTGTGGAATAAACATCTTTTTTTACAAACGTAGAGGTGGTCGTACACTCATTGGTGATTCTGTGGCTATTATATACCAGTTGGTTCGTTGCATTTGTTATATTCATGATTAATTAATTAAGCAAAATGTGGAGAATTTAATGGTGTCATGCAAATTATACCCTTTTTTCCTTTGGATACTTTCATCAGTTTCTCAATATTTTACAAAAATTCACATTTGCAGGACATTCTAGTGCTTCCAGTTTTAGTGGTCTGAGAATTCAACAGTATTTAGTCAATTTTAAATTATTATTTTTAACGGTATATGATTCTATGTTAGGCCTCAATGTGAAACTAATCCATGTCAGCCCAGAAATTAGTAGTTTATTGGCCATTTTGGGCAAATTTCTCTCTCTTTCATTTCCCTGCTATAAAACCCGCGTTTGCAAGGTTTTTGTGCTAGTATACAGTTCAGCAAGCTCCTGCCTGGGGCCCTGCAGAGCTCTACAGCAGCAGAGAGACAAAAGAGAGACTTTGGAGTGATTAAGTATTATTTTTGTATTTTCTTGCTGCCTTTAGCTAATTCCACCTAAAACGCCGATTTTCTAGAATTTCTGTGATTTAAAAAGCTTGTTTCAGCTACAAATTGTGCTTATTTTACTGCCTGCACTTTAACAAAGTCGTTTTTGTGTTTAAATTACCTGTTTAACTGTTGTAGGCTACACACTCAAGTGTGATAACCATTTCGGTGCATTTAAAGTGTTTTTTTGATTAGATCTGCTTTATTTTCTGAAAAAAAACAAAAAAAAATACTTGTTTTCCCACCTTTCTAAGCTAGTATAGTCCAGTTTTCAGATTAGTGCTGAATTCAGGACTGTGTTACAAGTTTCTGTGTTTGCCCATACCTTACTTGGATAGAAGGAAGTTTCTCTGTTCACAGTGAGAGAGGGAGCTTTGAGCAGCCTATCTGTCCCTGGAGGAGTGGTTTCAGCCCAGAAATTAGTAGTTTATTGGCCATTTTGGGCTAATTTCTATCTCTTTCATTTCCCTACTATAAAACATGCATTTGGGCAGTTTTGCGAGCCGAGCAGCGTCGGTTATCTAGGGTATAACTATTCCCGGCTCCACAAAGTTTAATCTTCAATTTTTCCCTTGGAACTAGACAAACTTTCAACTTAAGCACTCAAACCATTCACTTCTTATACTGGCACTTGCTCAAAACTCATAGCAAGCACTAATAAACCTTAGCACTAGACCTCCACTATAATGTAGAGAAGGACAAGGCTCTCTATTCGACATTACCAGCCAATCAATAAAACAGCTCACTGTACTTATCCAGGCATGTCCAAAGGGTAGTTTCAGGTGTACTATCCGGTCCAACTGGTGAATCTGGGCATTTTGAGGCAATGTTACAATTGCCTCATGTACACAGACAACCCTCTCCTCCTTCCACCAAACACTAATACATGCAAGAGATGCAATTATACAGCCAAACTGGAGGCTAAGCTCTCTCAAACCAAGACTGGACCAGGCAGTCAAGAGGGGAAGGTAATTACTTGCATCACACCACCAGTCTCACATAGACCTATGAAACCAGCACCATCAAAAAACACACATAAATACACAAAAACATACTCGGAGGCTCTAAATACAAATCTTCAGAAGCAACAGAGACCTCCAAAGCAGACATCCAAGCAACCTCCACCCCTCAACACAAACCATGAAACACATACTTCACAAACCCAGTGTGCCACACAATTACAGCCCTTAAGGCTAAATAACATACCCAACACACTAGTAATAGGTGACTCTATAGTCAGGCACACTGACATCCCACTCACTGAACAAGGAGAAGGTTACTGTTAGCTGTATGTCGAGTGCCAGGATCTGCCACATAACACAAGCACTCAGGTCACTCCAGAACAAGTAAAAATATGACTCTGTCATTGTCCATGTTGGTGTGAATAACCTGAGTCATACCTCCCTGGACTACATAAAAAGAGACATGGAGGAGCTCTCTGATCACGTAGTCCAGGCCGGTATGACCCTGACCATGAGTAGCATCCTGCCCTCACCAAGAATGATACCACAGTATAGAGAAAAAAATATCAATTTTAACAATTGGTTAAGCTTCTAGTGTCATTCAAAGGGGATCCAGTGTCTATCAGCCTGGGATGACATGCTCGACTAGCCACGCTGCTTTGCGAGAGATGGCTTGCACCTGTCACCCTTAGGCTTTTGAATGCTGGCCAAGGCTCTTGCCCCCCACCCCCATAGTGCCTTTTTTAGGCGAGGCTCAAAAGACAAACCCACCGCAGTAAATAGCACACGTAACAAAAAACTGAGGGTAATGCTACTCAATGCCAGAAGTCTAAACCGCAAAATGCATGCATTCAAGGCACTCCTCAGTATGGAGAAAATGGATATATGTGCAGTAACAGAAACCTGGTTTAAGGCTCCAGAGAGCACCCCAGCACTATCAGGCTAAAACTCATACCATACATTTCGGCCACAAAACCCGGACCGAAATACAAAAGGCGGGGGAGTATCCATATTCATCAAGGATACCCACACCTCCAGGTTAGTGGCACAGCACGATGCTTCAGAGATCATCCACGTGCAACTAACAATGGGCAAAACTGCTATTCAAATCATAGCTTACTACAGATCACCCACCATGTCCCAGGACCCACACTCTGCATTCCTGGAAACATAAAAGTCCTATCAAACACCCTGATATTGGGTGATTTCAATTACCCAAACATTAATTGGGAGAACTACTCAAGTACAAACTCCCTTGCCCAACATTTCCTAGAATTTATACACTCAAATGCCCTGGATCAACCAGTCAACACCCTCACCAGAGGTAACAACATATTGGACCTGGTCATCACTAACATGGACGACCGGTGTTCCACACCAGAGGTCAACCCCTCGCTGGTTAGCTCTGACCATAATCTAATCACTCTGGATATCCACATTCCGCTGTCACCCCCAGTCAAAGAAACCACTGTGAAAAACTCTTCAAAAGCAAACTTCACGTTACTTAAGACCAAGGTGGGAAGTTTCAAAGCCCCCATGCTAAAGAATAACACTGTCCAAGCGGCAAAATCCATTACTAATGCACTATATGGGCACCTACAAGAATGCATGGATCATGCTATCCCAAACAAAACCAAGACTCACTTCTCCAAGAAAAGGAAACCAGTCTGGCGGACCCCTGCCTTAAACAAGTTATACAATAAAAGTAGGAAACTAGTACAGAAAAGAGTAAAAGCCCAAGAAGGGAAGATATCCCTGATCAGTATCAGTGAGAAACTACATTCCCTCATAAAATCATCCAAGGCTAGCTTCGAAAGAAAAATTGCAATGGACTCCAAAGATAACCATAAAGCATTCTTTAGCTATGTCAAGAATCTAAGTGGCAATTCTCCGATCTGCTAGGAGTTAGTGCAGAATGGCACAAAATACACTGAACCAACCGATAAAGCCAACATCCTGGCAGACAGGTTCAGTGAAACTTCATTCCCCTCTCACCCCCAAAAGGGCCCATAACTATACTAGAAGAATGTAGTGCCCCTGAAATCACAGACACTCAGGTTAAAACAGCCCTCTCCAAAGCCAAAAACACAGCATCAATGGGACTGGACGGTGTCCCAGGCTGCATCCTATATGAGCTCAAAGATGAACTAATCCCTCACCTAAACACACTGTTTAAACTCAGCCTCTCCACAGGCTACATGTCCACAGAGTGGTGCACAACAACAGTTATTCCACTCCACAAAGATGGAGTCACAACGGACCCCGGGAACTATCACCCTATAAGCCTGACTAGCTTGGTCTGAAAAGCTATGGAGCGCATCATCATAGATCTCATTAACAGAGACACTGGAAACCTCCAAACACTGGACCCTAACCAGTTCCATTTTGTTAAGGGCAGATCATGCCTCCTAAACCTGGTGGACTTCTTTGAGACAGTTACCAAGGCTATATACAAGGGAAAGGTGGTCCACACAGCCTACCTAGACCTTGCAAAGGCCTGCAACACCATTCCCCACTAGGTATTATAGACAAGCTCACCAACCTGAACATAAACCCCTACGTCACAAGATGGGTTGTCAACTGGTTCACAGACAGAACCCACATGGTAAGAGTTGCAGGAGCTAGGTTTGACTCTAAACCGGTTACAAGTGGCATTCCCCAGGGCTCAGTCCTAGGACCCCTCCTGTTCAGCATATACTTCTCAGAGATACAGGCAAGCACAGGAGGACTAAGGCTGACCAAGTTCGCAGGCGACTGCAAACTAGGGGCTATAACTGACTCTCCGGCTGATGCAGACATCCTCCAAAAGGGTCTCAATGAGACAGATACCTGGTGCCAAAACCATGGCCTCAAGCTAAATGCCAAAAAGTGCATAGTCATCCCCTTTGGAAAAAACAAAGTGCCCACAAACTACCACATAGGTGGTAGCCCCCTAAATATGGAAGACATAATAAGGGATCTGAGGACCCAAGTAGATAGTAACCTTTCCTTTGATAATCACATTGCCAAAGTGGTTAGAAAATTCTTCTATGTGGCCCACCTAATCACAAAAGGGTTTGCATCCAGATCGAAAGAGGTCATTGGATCCCTCTATGCTTCACTCATCAGACCCATCATAGAGTACAATGCCCCATTTGGGATGAACCTTACAAGGCACCTGCAACAACTGGAAAGACCACAGAAGTACCTCACCAAGAGGATCACTGGCCTCAAGCAGATGCCATATACAGCTCAACTGAAGAAACTCTAGCTGTACTCGGTTGCATACTGCCTACTCAGAGGTGATCTCTGCCTGACATACAAGGCCATGTCAAACCCAGATTTGATGGGCATGCTCCACCTAAAGAAAACCATATTTCCTTGAGCCACATGCTCCAGGGATCTAAACCTCACCACAACAATAAATAGGATGTGCTGGAGGGGTAGATTCCTGTTCCAGAGACTTCCCATTCTCTGGAACTAGATTCCAATCTATATTAGGCAGAGCTCTTTGCTAACACTCCAAGAGAAACCTTGACGAGTGGATAGGAAACAGAAAGTTTACCCCAGGGATCACTTCAATGGCTCTGCTGGACAGAGGCACAGGGAACTAATCTAAGGGGGTGGCGAACGCCAACACATTCCACCTAGGCTTATAAATGCCTTCGGGCAGATAGCCTAGTACCTACCTATGAATCTATGACTGATATAGAAGCAATACAGGATGGAAGAAAGCATTATGTACCCCAAGTGTGGGGGGTGTAGTAGATAGTGTTTATGTCAGCACTAATTAACATGATCCAGGGTTTCCTTCGTGTTATCTCACTTCATGCAATGTGAATTGACATATATCCCAAACTTGTTTTTTGCACTTTGTGCAAAAACATGTATTTGACATGTATAATTAGCAACATTAGCATAATCCTTTGAAATTAAGTAAAATGAAAGCACTCCAATCATGTTAAATATCACTTTGCAAAAGCACTACTGTTTCTGCATACTCTGTGTGATTCAAGACACTTTGTAACAGCTGCAAGTCATCCTTTAGACAAGAAAAGTAACAGCAGTTCATTAACCACCATCAAGACAATTCACTAAAAATGTCAAAACTTTTGGCATATCACAAACTGCTACTAAAATTCATTGCTACAAATGAATGGAATTATGCAATGTAAGTCTTTAATGAATATATTGGTGACTCTTATACCCAAAGCATATCTTAACCTTCTACAGCTAAACAGGCTGAAAGCTTGACTGGCAGAAGAAAATAATGCAAGTTTTTCACCGAAACGGTTAAAGCTATATGCTGCTAAATGATGTATCTAAATATTGATAAGTAACAATCCATAAAGACATATGAGGCACTCCAAGCTTGAAAACAGAAGTAATAAAAAATCAAGTGAAGAAACAATAAACTACAAGTAGCAACACACAAGTTGCACACTCCCTGTGGTAGAAAAATATTTTCTGTTAACGTTTAGCACTTCTATTCCTTTATGAGGCTTTAAGTCACTGACAACAGTTTACCCCATACTGATATTATGATTTTTGGGAATTTTTGGAGGTTGTATTAAAGAATATTATATTGCTCAGGCTGTGGATTGCATTGCATGACTGAAACTAAGTGGAAATTTCTTACGATTTCAAGAGCAGGATAAGTTATTTCTTACACTTATTTCACTGAACTGCACTTCTGAAATGCTTATAATTGTGCTATACAGTTGATCTACTACATTTTGCACTGTTATAAAGCTTTTTTATTGTTTCACTGCATTTATGTACTGTTTTATACTGTTCTAACTGTATTTTTCATTGCTAGATACTGTTGCATTACTCTAATTGCATGTTTACTGAATTACTTAACTGTAAACTGCTTTTTCATACTGAGAGTTGTATTTTCTGTTTGTGAGTGCTCTATCCGAGCTTTTCCGTGCATTTTTAATTTTTTCAGGTTTCTGTGTTCTACAGCTAGGATTCTGGAACTGTAATAATGTGTATTACTATAACTGTCTGTTTACAGTTAAAAGCATTCCCTAGAGTCTGCTTTTGCTCCTTGATCTGTTTAAAACTTTCATTTAGTGGCTACAGCTAGGAACTGTAATTTTTCCCACCCACCCACCCTAGTGTTGTGGCGGCTTTGCAGTTGCCCGCCCATACTGTATAGTTGATCTGTGACACTCTTCCCAGTCTAGTGTCATTAGTTCATTCAATCTAATAGAAAACATTTGTGAAGGCCAACCCACTCAAATTCTTAACATTGAATTAACTTCTGTTCCAGCTTTCTCCATTTCCACTTTTACTGAAAAAAAAATTCTAAGCTTGCTTCCCCCCTTTCCTGTGACAGGTCTTGTCCAGATATGGATTTGCTGTGTCCAGGACTGTTTCTGAGCTCCTGAGCACCCCCCCCCCCACTTAACTAGGGTTAAACTATTCCGGGTGCCATAAAGTGTGTTCTTCAAATGTTCCCTTGCAACTAGCCAGCTTTCAAGTTTTAGAACTCAAACCTGTTTGTTTGAGCTCAGCACTTGTTCAGAACTCATTGTAAGCACTAAATAAGTTACAAATTTCTACAGCACTCAACTTTCCTCACTTGTCTAGAGGAAAACAGTTCTTAGTACTTAATAAATAAGCACCTATTCAGGCATGTCTAAAGGTCAGCTTCCATTGTTTTCTCCTGTCTACCTGATGAATCTGGGCATCTTGGGATAATGCAGCAATTGCCTCATGTACACAGACAACACACTCCTCCTACTACCCAACACTACGACCTGTGAGAGATGCACTTATATAGTCAAACTGGAAGCAAAGATCTCTTCACCGAAGACTGGACTAGACAGTCAAGAGGAGAAAGTAAACACTTGCACCGCACCACACTCATCACATAGTCCCTCAAAACCTACACCACCAAAACACACACAGAAGCACAAAACACACACCTACATTCGCGGAGGCTCTCAGTAATAACCTGCCCAAACAAGAGAGACCTCCAAAGCAGAAATGCAAGCAAACTCCACCCCCAACACAACCCAAATGACACATAGCCCACATACTCAGTGTGCCCCTCAACTACAGCCCATAAGGCATAACGTACCCAACACTCTAGTCATAGGTGACTCTATAGTCAGGTACACTGATATTCCACTCAGCAGGCTAAACAAGGAAAAAGTTACTGTCAGGTGCCAGGATCCACCACATAACGTACGCACTCAGGTCACTCCACAACAAGTACAAATATGACTCTGTCATTGTCCATGTTGGTGTGAATGACCTGAGACGTACCTCCCTGGACTACATGAAAAGAGACATGGAGGGGCTCTCCGATCTTGTAGCCCAGGCAGGTATGACCCTAGCCCTGAGTAGCATCCTGCCATCACCCAGAATGATACCACAGTACAAGGACAAAATGATTGACTTTAGCAATTGGCTAAGCTTCTGGTGTCATTCTAAGGGAATCCAGTATCTGTCTGCCTGGGATGACATGATCGACAGACCACGCTGCTTTGCCAGAGATGGCCTGCACCTGTCACCCTTGGAATTCCAGATACTGGCAAAGGCTCTTGCCACCTCTATAGTGCCTTTTTTAGGAAAGGTTCAAATGACAATTTCACCACCGTAACAGGTACAAGCAAGCAATATCTGAGGGTAATGCTACTCAATGCTAGAAGTCTAAACCTCAAAATGCACTAACTTGAGGCACTCCTTAAAATGGAGAACATTGACATCTGTGCAGTGACAGAGACCTGGTTCAAAGCTCCAGAGAGCAACCCTGCATTACCAGGCTATAATTCATACCACACCTTTCGGTCACTAAACCCGGACCGAAACACTAAAGGTAGAGGCATGTCCATATTCATTAAGACTATCCACACTTCCAAGCTAGTTGCTCAGCATAATGCATCCGAGATTATCCAAGTTCAACTAACTCTGGGCAAAACTGCAATCCAGATTGTAGCTTGCTACAGACCCCCCACCATGCCCCAGGATTCCCACTCCTCTTTTCTTGATACACTGGAAAATATTAAGGTACAACCCAACAATCTAATATTGGGTGATTTCAACTACCCTACCATTAACTGGGAAAACTACTCATGTACCAACTATTTTGCTCAACGTTTTCTAGAAATCATCAATTCCAACACCTTGGATCAACTTATCCACACCCCCACCAGGGGCAGCAGTATCCTAGACCTGGTCATCATCAACATGGGTGACCGGTGTTCCACACCAGAAGTCAGCTCCTTGGTCAGATCTGACCACAAGCTAATCACCCTAGACATCCACATCCCGCTCCCACCCCCATTAGGAAAACAACTTCACGCTTCTTAAGACAGAAGTGGCAAACTTCACAACACCCATGCAGATAGACAATAGAGGTACGACTGCTGAATCCTACACAAATGCACTTTATAAGCACTTACACGAGTGCATGGATCATGCTATCCCTAACAGAACCAAGATGCTATCCTCCAAAAAAAGGAAGCCAATCTGGTGGTCTTCTGCCATAAATAAACTCTACAACAGAAGAAAGAAACTGTTGCAAAAAAGAGTAAAATCCCACGATTGGAGGAACTCCCTGGTCATCTTCAGTAAGAAGCTGAGATCTCTCATAAAATCCTCCAAAGCTAGTTATGAAAACAAAATCACCACTGATTCTAAAGACAACCACAAAGCATTCTATAGCTATGTCAAGAATCTCAATGGCAACACTCAGATATGCTCTGAGTTACAGCACAATGACACTAAATATACAGAACCAACTGATATTGCCAACATCCTGGCAGATAGGTTCAGTGCTAACTTGACCCCCCTCTCACCCCCTAAATAGCCCATCTTTATACAGGAAGAATGCAAAGTTCCTTATATTCACAGCTGCACAGGTAAAAACCTCACTCTCCAAAGCCAAGAACACAGCATCCATGGGACCTGACAACCTCCCAGGCTGCCTTCTACATGAACTACAGAATGAACTGGCACCCCACTTAAGTACCATGTTCAATCATAGCCTCACCTCAGGCTTTGTGCCCATTGAATGGCGCACCATGACGGTTATCCAAATCCACAAAGGAGGGGCCACAACTGACCCCGGGAACTACCGCCCCATTAGCCTGATGAGCCTGGTCTGCAAGGCCATGGAACGTATCATCATGGAACTCATAAACAAAGACATTGGTAATCTCCAAACTCTGGACCCTACCCAGTTTGGGTTTGTAAAAGGCAGATCATGTCTCCTAAACCTGATTGACTTCTTTGAAGCAGTCACCAAAGCCATAGATGAGGGTAAGGTAGTTCACACAGCTTATCTAGATCTCGCCAAGACTTTCGACACCATCCCCCACTCTGGAAGTATGGATAAGCTCACTAAACTAGGTATAAATTCCTATGTCACAAGATGGGTTGCCAACTGGCTTACTGACAGAACCCACATTGTGAAAGTAGCAAACTCCAAATCAGACTTCAGACCAGTGACAAGTGGAGTACCACAGGGTTCAGTCCTGGGTCTTCTCCTGTTTGGTATCTACTTCTCTGAAGTACAAGCTAACACAGAAGGTCTTTGGCTAACTAAATTCACAGATGACTGCAAACTAGGAGCCATAATCAAAACTCCTAATGATGTGAACATCCTACAAAAGGGCCTCACTGAGACAGATGCCTGGGGTCAAAGCCATGGTCTCAAGCTCAATGCCAAAATGTGCATTGTCATCCCCTTTGGTAAAAACTCTGTACCCATGAACTGCCACATACGCGGCAGTCTACTTAACACTGAAAGTGTGATGAGACCTTGGGACATAGGTGTACAGTAGTCTTGCCTTTGATAATCACATCGCTACAGTGTTCAGGAAATCCTTCTACATGGCACACCTCATCACAAAAGGTTTCTCATCCAGAAAAAAAGAGGTCATTGCTCCCCTCTACTCATCACTCATTAGACCCATTATAGAGTACAACGCCCCTTTTGGTATGTACCTCACAAGACATCTACAACAACTGGAAAGGCCACAAGAATACCTCACAAAGAGCATTACTGGCCTCAAACAGATGCCTTATGCAGTCCATCTCAAAAAACTCCAGCTTTACTCCGTCGCATATCTCCTACTCAGAGGCGATCTCTGCCTAACATACAAAGCTATGTCAAACCCAAAGCTGTTGGACATGCTCCACTTAAAGAAATCCCAATCCCTCCGACCTACACACTCTAGAGACCTAAACCTTGTCACCACAATAAACAGAACATGCTGGAGGGATAGATTCCTGTCCCAGAGACTTCCCATACTCTGGAACAGATTGTCTATCTATGTCAAACAGAGCTGCTCATCAGCAATCTTCAAGAAAAATCTTGATGATTGTATGGGTAATAGGAAATTCACCCCAGGGATCACTTCTGTGGTTCTGCTTGACAAGGGCACAGGAAAATAATTTTCTTGGGTGGCGAAAGCCAGGGTACCTTTTCAGCTAGGCTTGTATAGGCCCTAGGGCAAATAGCCTAGTACCTACCTATGAATAATTTTGTATATTTTGAAAGGGAATGCTACAAGCACGCGAAAGGTGTTATGATGGGAACCCCTTCGGCACCTGTTTTTGTCAACATTATAATGTGGTGGCAAGAAGGGCAATATATACTCAACAGTAACTTTTGGTCAAAAATGGCTCTGCATTTTAGATACCTGGATGATATTTTTATTCTTTGGTGTGGGCACATGAAAGAATATGAGGAGTTTTTCAACTACATCAATAATTTGATTGAGTTTTTTTATGTTTTGTTTTTTTTTTTAGTTTGTTACTGCAACCCATTTGGAAATCATTAACTTTTTTCACTGTGTTAATAATTTTAATGACAAGAAGTAAAATATATTTGAATCTAGTATACACAGAAAGGAGACCTTTTCAAACAATTATTTGCATTTCACTAGTTGTCACATACATAACAGAAAAGTGGTCTGGTAAAAGGACAAGGAATGAGGCATTCATATATTGTGCCATTTGAAGATCAGTTCAAAATTGTATGAAGCACATTGATTATGAATAGAGGATATTTTATTGGCTGATGTTATGGAGGTGGTCCTTAACAGAAAAGACTCTGACTTTGCATCCCTTATTAGGAACCCTGACAGGATTTAACATAACCTATTAACTATTAAAAATAATGCGAGGTGGGGAATACTGCCAGGGTCAGCCCTAGCAATTGTGGGGCCCAATTTGGACATGTTTTGTGGGAGGCACAGTGGTTAATGTTGTCACCTCCCCGCAAGAGGTTCTCTGGTTCATATCTCAGCTGGGTTGCCTTCTGTGTGGAGTCTGCATGTCCTCCCTGCATTTGTGTAGGTTTCTTCCAGGTGCTCTGGTTTCCATCCGCTTTCCAGAGACATTCGTCTGGGCTTGTCCGAGTCAGACTTTCCTGGTAAACAAATGTTAAATAAATAAATAAAATATAATTTTGGGCTCACATCTACTTATGATTGTGTTCCTTTATATTATCCTGAATTACCTCCCTTCATACTTGCTTTTAAATTACCACTGTTGTATTGATATTAAGTTTCTTTGCTTGCATTTCTGCCATACTGTACTGAAAACTGTCTTGATTGATCAGAGCTCTACCTTGGTTATCGAACTTTAAATTAATATACATATATATGTATCTTATAGGTTTCAAGGTACTTTCTAGTAAATTGAGCTGTGAGGATCTTAAGCAACATAGCCTTACATTTCCCACTGTAAATTTTAGCCCTTATATTTTGCATATGAATAACCCAGCATCAGGCCAAATAAGAACATTTACATGTTTCCCCTATCCATGAGGGATAGGGGTGCTAACCTGGTGGTGAATTTGGGGTTACCCATACAGTCATTTAAATTACATTTGAGCAGAGTAAGTGAAGTACTTTGCTTTATGTATACTGGAAGACGGTTACATTGAAGATGCAGTTCTTTGTTGTGTACTCTACACTCTTTGGGAGTTGTTTCAGACAGAGCTAAAAATGTTCTTCTAAGAAGTAAGCTCATTTTGAAAAATGAAACCTAGTAAAATTGTCTGACTCATCATAGTCCCCACCTCTTACCTCCCATGACCAATGTCCTCGGATGGCAAATAAGTCTATGGAGCTGTGATTAATAGTTGGGGGGGGGGAATGATTAGGGGGAACATGAAAAATTTCTAACCTCTATTATACATTTTCATCTCTTATTAATCCTTTCTTCCTTCATGGGCTTCCAGTTATCACCTGCATATGCTCTAAATGGTTGGAGTTCCTTCTGCATTTAATTCACATGCCATGTTGCTGTCAATGTGCTTCCACAAAACCACATGAAACTGTTGAACTTCCTCAAAATATTAACGATAGTAGCAATAATCTTAGGCTTCTCTTGGTAATTCCAAAGAAAAGGAACTGTTCACAAACCACACCACTTACAACCATTTCAAAGGTTTCTAATTATTATTATTTATTTACTTCTTTATTAAACCAGGTATGTGGACTAATACAAGCACATCTTTTGCATCCATATTACAGACTACAAGGGTAACTGGAAGGATAACATGCAGGGATAATTCATATTAGTCAAAAAATATCATGTTTTGACAGATGGGAGGAAATAGGAATAACTAATGGAAACCAAAGTGAACAAAGGAAAAACATGCAAAACCCATACAGTTTGTTCAGCTTTCTGCAATGCACTTCTCCTAAAACTCCTCCCTAGTCCAGTCTTCCATGATCTATCTTTCAGTTTCTGGTGCCCCCCCCCCCACCACCATTTTGTGTTTGACTCAGACTGTGATACCCCTCAGCAAATTGAGTCAAATTATTCTGGTTTTTCCATTTTCAGCAAAGTGAATATTTCTTCTGTCCACTTCTGTCTGCCACCACTCAGGGCATAGAATGTCATGCTTCACTTTTCTGGGATTAGAAAGCAGCAAGCATTTCTCTGCTATATTTTTAGATTGGAAACATTCTATCACAAGTTTTTGTGATCAAGAGGTAATTCATAACACATGATATATTATACTATTATTTTTATAAAGTCTGAACTGACTATTTCAGTTATTTTTTGTAAATATATTCATTAGTAGCCAATCATAACCACATGACAACAACAGAATCAAAAGAAAGAGTATGTCTCTTGGTATTCAGATTAAGTATATTCTTATCTTCTGATATAGTAACTGATGGTTAATCTGACCAGTTGTGGGTTAAAAACCCCATTTAGCACCTTGCAACAACAAATGACTAATGTAGAAGTGTGAACATTTAACATCATGACACATAACAGAGGCATGAAACTGCAGTTACTAATACTGGACAGGGTAACAGTGTAATATGTGACAGGAAGTATTGTCTGCTCCATTCATGTGACTTTTAACTGCTACAGAGCAAGACTACCACAGGAAATGCCTTTAACTTTGTTCTAGTACTTCTCAGGCAAATATCTGGCCCAAATAAGGCATAATGACTCTGTCATGGCCTAGTGTGGGCCCTATTAAGACAAATAGGTCCAACTGATGGAAGGGTAGCCCTGATTACTGCAGAGGCATGGTGCTATCTTTTGGAGATGGAGTAAGTGAAATAAAAAAGCCATGATAAGGAACTGGACTTTTGTTTTTGACCACACAACTTTACCTGAGAACGTCAGGAAAGTACCCAAATTCATCTACAAATGTAGAAAAAATCTAAAATGCATTTTGGAGAATGATAGCAAAGAATGTTTGGATTATGTTACTATTGCTACGGTTATGACCAAATGTGGAAGATGTGTCCAATTCAGATTTATTTGGAATGGGGGTCAATGTTGTAGTCCCCTTAGTCCCCTCCTACACCAAGGTTTTATCATGAAGGGGGAAATATAACTGTGAGACTACTGGAGTGGTCTATTTGGTTAGTTGTTTATTGTGCTTGGACTTCTATGTAGTGAAAACTAAGCAACCCCAGAAAACACAAATTTATGAGCATGTTTATGAAATTAAAAGTGGAACATTACCAACACTCTTTGCAGATACTCTTTAAAATTTAGGGATTAAAAAAGATGTTTTTTTTTTTTTGTTTTTGTTTCTTTATCTTGGAGGGAGTTACACCAAATGAGAAAGAAGGGGATGGGAAGAAGAGATTGGAAGTCAGGGAATATTTTTGCCAGATTTTTATTGAATGTTTCAAGATTCTGTGGTTTGAAAGATGTTACATCTATTAACAGCATTTTAATTTCTAAATATTTTTATTTATGTACAATGTTTTTGTGCTTGTTGATGGGGTTATTTGGTAACTTGCCTTTTTATGATAGAATATCCTTATTACATTGATGTCATGTGATTGAAGGATGTGAGTATAAATTAAGTTTTAAATTGTGATTCACTTTATTGTTCTGATGGAGTTCCTGGTCAAAGAAACGAAAATGTTTCTTCTGCTATGGAGAGTGAACGTGCGAAATGTTGCTTGCTGTTTGTAAATTATCGCCGCTTCACTTCATTTTTGATTACTAATTTTGGCATTCTAAATTATACTGTTTTTCCCAATCATGGATTACAGCCTGCAAGTGCAAAACTATTTTGAGTTAAATACCCCATCTGAAAACAGAGAGAGAAAGAGAGCTAGTTTCTTTTGCCTGTGAGTTTACTGTGATGTTTTGTTAATGATGTAGAAACCGATGCAGGCTCTGGTACAGTTTGTTCAACAAATCACTGAAGCCTCCACGATCAGCAACAAATATTTTTATTTAGAATAAAACAAGCGCTTTCACGCACCTAACAGTGCGCTTCATCAGGTTACAATTTTATACAACAGGAGTTCATCTTATATAGTGAAACATACCTCCCAATTAGCTGTATATTTAGGCAGGTAAAAACAATTAAACAATTGTAAATCCCTGATTGCCACTTGTATTTAAAACCATGTCCATATATGGAGAGTACTTCCTGTAGTGAGACTTCTTTAAAACATCATATAAAAATCTAAGTATCACATTAAATGAATGCAAATATAAATCAAATGTTCCCCATCCATTAACTTTCTGTCAGTCTGAATAAGCATAATAGTGGACCTAAAAGTGTTTTTGTTATCTTCTTAGTCACAAGGAATTTTAATATAAAATAAACATCATATGCTACGTTCATTTTACTAATATCTACATATTAAAATATTATATCAAATCAATTCATACTAATATTATATGTACCTATATATTAAATTAAATAGCATATATAATGATATATTCACTATACAAAAAGTTATCATTAAATTAAATTAAAATATATATATATACAGAAACTATATATTGTTTGAAATAAATAAATCCATCAACTAATATACAAAAAAATATGATATATAGATATATTCTATGTAGGAAATGTATGGTTATATTAACAACATATTTCCATGCCAATGAAGACACTTAGAATTAATACAAAATTTACATAAATTTATATACCCCTGTCTTATATACCATCAGCTTATTCATATATACCTAACATAAAGTTCAATTTAACAGTTAAATCTATAACAGCGCTGGTCTAATATTAATCGCTGTATTTAGACCTGGCTCTATGTGCGCCCTGAGCAATAGTATCCATTTCAGCTCATAGAGTTCTAAAGTGTCTCGTGCATTACCTTCCCTTCTACTTGGATGAAGTATCTGTAAGACTCTAAATTTAAACAAATGCGATGTAAACATTTGACAATGCCTAGCTAGTGCATTATTAGTATTTAATTTCCGTATGTCATATAGGTGGTTGTAGGCTCGATCTTTGAGCCTACGTGTTGTCATACCCACATAATATACATCGCAAGAATCACATGTAGCTAGATATATAATGTTTGTAGTGTCACAAGTAGCATAAAAATTGGGTACAAACTTATAACCTGTCTGTATATTTTCATATGACTGTTGGTCACTAATATATTTGCAGACACTACATTTATTACATGGAAAAGTTCCTCGTCTATATTTCATCCTGATATCCAAAGGAATATGTAATGTTTTCTCTTTGCACAATAATCTTTTCAGATTCGGACAGTTACTATATCTGAAGATGGGGTATTCACCTACCACATTCTTCAGATCTTTGTTCATATAGAGTAGTTTCCAATTCTTATGGATAATCTCTTTAATATATTGAATATCATTAGTGAATTTGATATCATATTGTATCTTGCCCATGCTCGATTTATTATGATACCTATATCCACTCGATTTATATTTAATACTACATGCCATGTTAGTTCTATCTTTAGATAATATTTGCAGATCATCAGGATAACCCCTATTCATAAAGCATTTGGTTTGAAAATTCAAAAACATTTCTCTGTCCTTGCTATCACTACATATTTTGGTTATTCTATCCATCTGGTTTTTCACAATGTTAGGGAAGATATGGCGTGGATGCATACTCTCATGGTGTAGTATGGCATTCTTCCAGCAGGATTTTCTGAACAATGATGTAGTAAATCTATTCAGATCATTTTTTATTATTGTTACATCAAGGTAGTTAACCTTGTGTAAAGAAGCTTCATAGGTGAAGCTAAGGAAGGAGGTAGTTGATTCCATGTATTTAATGAAACCTTCTAAGGATTCCTTATTCCCATTCCAAAAGAGTAGGATGTCATCCACAAATCTCCTATAATATATTGCATTTGTAGTAAAATTCTCATTATTTAGAATATAAGTTCTCTCCCACTCAAATACAGCTATATTAGCATAGACATTCACAGGGGTGCCCATGGCTACCCCCCATGTCTGTCTATAGATCTTGTCTTGATACATGAAGATGTTATTGTTAAGTATAAGCTCTAATAGAGCACATATTACAAATTGTTCATTCTGATTACCCATTTTAAAGTCATTTAAACAGCTTCTAACAGCCTCTACACCAAAGTCATTGGGTATACTGAACAAGTTCCTTATATCTAAGGTGACTAACAATGTCTCTTGATTTACTTTTTTAATCCATGATGAATTTTCAAGATCTTCCAATAGTTTATATGAATTTTTCAATATGGTGGGAATTTTATCTACCAAAGGGGCTAATTTATACTGCACATATTGTGATGCGTTCTCGGTCACCCATGATTGGCCTGATACTATAGGCCGTATTGGTGGAGGATATATCCCTTTATGCATTTTAGGGAGTCCCTTTATGATGGGAATTAAAGGGGCTTCTATATCTAAGTAATCATATAGCTGTTTATCAATGCATCTTGTCATTAGGAGATCATATAGTGAGTCTTGGACATTCCTAATTATTAACATGATTTCTGGTCTACTGATCATTAGATATGCTGTATCGTCACTCAACATCGTAGTCATCAGATTATTATAGAAGCTGGAATCCATTACTACCACCCCCCCCCCCTTTATCTGCGGGTTTAAATACCACACTTTCATCATTACACAACGATTCTAAACTACATCTTTGTATTTTATTCAGATTATAGAACAATTTTTTATGTCCTTTCTCTTTATAGTAGGTGTAGAAATCGAATTCACATGCTCGTAGGAAGCATTCTATGGAGCCAGGTATCGGTGGAGTGAAAGTACTTTTCCTTTTAGGAGCCATAGTGTTAGGTATGCCATCAACATACTCAGGATTCTGAAATAAGAGTCTCAAAGCCAACTTTCTGGTAAATTTCCGAAGCATTATGAGAGTGTCTGAAAGTTCACTGCCTCGTGAGGGAATATATGATAAGCCCTTATTAAGTACGGAACATTCAATTTCAGTTAATTCCCTGGACGAAATGTTGAAAAATAAGGTATTCAAATTTTCTTCTTCCTGTTCTCCCAGTTGTCTCCTGACATCTTGCGTTTCCCCCTTCCCCTGCTGGTGGAGCGCATCGTTGTTTGTAAGGGCGGGAGTTTAAAATCGAAGCCATATTAGAAGTAGCACTCAATGCACTTGTACCTTCTTTTGGTCTAGCTCCTGTGGTTAAACATTTTAAGCCTTGTTGATTGCAAGGTAGAGAGGAGACAGAAGAAGTAATATCTACTTCTGATTGCGGTGAAGTAAGTACGCCACTGTTAGATGTAATACTATCTGAATTAACAGGGGTCATGTTAGTAATCGAGCTATTTGCTACATCATTATTAGCCTGATTAGTCTCTCCAGTTACTATTGCTTCGTTGTACCTCGGCCAAATGAAAATGTTGCTGACATGGAAATCATTACAATCTCTTTTCAGCTTTTTTAACTTCACTTGTTCCAGCTTGTTGCTATAAAAAGTCACTTGCGATAACATATTGTTAAGTTTGGATATACAATGCTCACTTTTGTATCTTGCAATTATATTTTTGTGCTCACCTTCAACTTTATTAATAAGTTCGTTCTCCGTTGGTTGGAAATAGTCAATGAGTAGTTTCAGGTAGCTGTTACCAAGCTCCAGGTTAAGCTGTTGCCACCTCCGTAGGAGTTCCGGATGCGCCTCTCCATAGCTCGGCATACAGAGGACGCGCATGCCTCGCGGAATGACCTTAAAATGCAGGCATGCCTCCAGGTGTCTCCTCTGCCAAATGAGCCTATGGAGTTTGTAAAGATTATTCTCCAGGCTCCTCAATTCTCCATAAAAATCCTGCATGTTCTCACTGTGGGTATTCACCTCCTGTAAAGCATTCCCTTGGATGTTAAAGTTCAGTAAGGAATTTTCACGTTGGTGGAAGATAGTATTCCAATTCGTAGCATCGCTGGCAACTTTCGGTGTATAATCCAACTCTATATTAAGATTTTCCATCGTGTGATGATTAGCCAGAAACAAGAACAAAAGAATCCAGAGTATCAGCAGCAGACCCAGCACGACCATCCTCTGGTACAGTCCAATAAAAATAGCTTCCCAGCATAGTGACTTCTCAAGGGAGGACTGTAGCTCGTCAAGAACAGATTAATGTTATATCCACTGTACTGACACTCCAAAAGACCACCTGAGAATTGAAGAAACTGAGTAAGGAAGATAACATTGATGCATACATTTTTGCTTTTCTGAGATATGCCAGCAGAATTGGGGTCAGTTTAATGGAGTTAAAAAGTTAGTCATCACCAGCAACAAGAAAAACATTCAATCTCTAAAAGGAAATTGAAGGTATTGATAAGATGGACTATCACAAAAAAAAAGAAAAAAAGATCTGATAACTGAGACGAGTATGTCTTATGATTCACACAAAATGAAATTTCATAAGTAAACATTTTATTCAAGTGAAATAATTAGACCACAAATGTCTGAAAAACTGAAAGTCCTCTGTGACATAAAATGATGTGCATATGTATATTTTAAACTTATAATTGGAAGCATGAGTGACCAGTTAAAATAAGCATGATATACATTTGATTAATTCAAGGGGGCATTTCTGATTAATTTAGACAAATGGACTTTTCAGTGACCCAAAAAGCAGCAATAAATTAGTTGCACTGACTGAAAGCTTACTAGCTGATGGCGCAGTGTTTAGAAATGTGCAACTTAAGTTTGTAACAAAAACATGTAGAGTTGCCAGTGAACCCACAAAAATGCTAGCAGATTAAGTAGCATAGTTTAAATGTGGGAAGAGGTGGCACATTGCTAAACATTGTTTAGTTACTAATAGAAATGCTGTAATAAACAAAAATGTGACCCACCCAGCCAGCATGTGACAAATGAAACTGAATAATTGGAGTATAATAAAACTGTTACAACAGCAAAATCAGATAATTGTCTATATGGCACTTGTGGGTACTAGGAATGGAAAATGTAATGCTGGATTATTTCAGCATGGTCATACTTAAAGGGCCAAATGTCTATAACATAAAATAAAAGACACGTGGAAAGCAGAAGTAATATGAGCCCATGGAAACATGAAGGATTTTTACTACAAGGCATGACAAAATTCAATGCAGGTTTAGTAACTAATGCTACAGAGTCTCATAAATTTGTAAATCTTCCTTCAGTTCAATGCACTGTGAAAATAATTTGGGGGGGGCATAGTTAGATACTCTGAGGCCAGACTGTAGACCTAGTAAAATGTGGGTGGGAGAACAGCAGCTTGGCACAGTGCTAAAAATAAACATTTCTGACTATGCCCCTGGTAATAATCATGGTGGTGGTAGCAACACAATACTCACCCTTAAAACATACACAATCCTGGTAAAGAGTAAGGGATGGGTGTAAAAACGTCATAAGGAACAGGAATCTGACTTTGCCTGGAAAAGCCAGAAAAACATTTGTGCTCTCATAAATCTGTTATGGGGTCTTTCCAGAAAACTCCAAATGTTAAATTAATGAAAAAAGCCAGTGCAGAAATTAAAAGGGGAGTACCCATAAGGCATAAGCTATGATATGGAAACATGTCAAGAGATTCCATCCATAAAAATAATGCAGGATGTTTGTGTGAGGGAGAAGCCCATATTGATATTGCTGCTACGAGAAGAAAGAGAAAATGAAACATAGAGGCATTTTCACTTCAAGTTGCATACAAAAGAAGAGAGACATTTTCATTTCAAGTTGCATACAAAAGAAGAGACATTTTCATTTCAAGTTGCATACAAAAGAACAGAGACATTTTCACTTCAAGTTGCATACAAAAGAACAGAGGCATTTTCACTTCAAGTTGCACACAAAAGAACAGAGGCATTTTCACTTCAAGTTGCATACAAAAGAACAGAGACATTTTCACTTCAAGTTACATACAACAGAACAGAGACATTTTCACTTCAAGTTGCATACAAAAGAACAGAGGCATTTTCACTTCAAGTTGCATACAAAAGAACAGAGACATTTTCACTTCAAGTTGCATACAAAAGAACAGAGACATTTTCACTTCAAGTTGCATACAAAAGAACAGATGCATTTTCACTTCAAGTTGCACACAAAAGAACAGAGACATTTTCACATCAAGTTGCATACAAAAGAAGAGACATTTTCACTTCAAGTTGCATACAAAAGAACAGAGACATTTTCCCTTCAAGTTGCATACAAAAGAACAGAGATATTTTCACTTCAAGTTGCATACAAAAGAACAGAGACATTTTCACTTCAAGTTACATACAAAAGAACAGAGAGATTTTCACTTCAAGTTGCATACAAAAGAACAGAGACATTTTCACTTCAAGTTGCATGCAAAAGACATTTTCTCTTCAAGTTGCATACAAAAGAATAGGCATTTTCACTTCAAGTTGTATACAAAAGAACAGAGGCATTTTCACTTCAAGTTGCATACAAAAGAACAAAGACATTTTCACTTCAAGTTGCATACAAAAGAACAAAGACATTTTCACTTCAAGTTGCATACAAAAGAACAGATACATTATCACTTCAAGTTGCATACAAAAGAACAGAGACATTATCACTTCAAGTTGCATACAAAAGAACAGAAACATTTTCACTTCAAGTTGCATACAAAAGAACAGAGACATTTTCACTTCAAGTTACATACAAAAGAAAACAGAGATTTTCACTTCAAGTTGCATACAAAAGAACAGAGACATTTTCACTTTAAGTTGCATACAAAAGAACAGAGACATTTTCACTTCAAGTTACATACAAAAGAACAGAGAGATTTTCACTTCAAGTTGCATACAAAAGAACAGAGACATTTTCACTTCAAGTTGCATACAAAAGACATTTTCACTTCAAGTTGCATACAAAAGAACAGAGGCATTTTCACTTCAAGTTGCATACAAAAGAACAGAGGCATTTTCACTTCAAGTTGCATACAAAAGAACAGATACATTATCACTTCAAGTTGCATACAAAAGAACAGAGACATTATCACTTCAAGTTGCATATAAACGAACAGAAACATTTTCACTTCAAGTTGCATAAAAAAGAACAAAGGCATTTTCACTTCAAGTTTCATACATAAGAACAGAGATATTTTCACTTCAAGTTGCATACAAAAGAACAGGGGCATTTTCACTTCAAGTTGCACACAAAAGAACAGAGACATTTTCACTTTAAGTTGCATACAAAAGAACAGAGACATTTTCACTTCAAGTTGCATATAAAAGAACAGAGACATTTTCACTTCAAGTTGCATACAAAAAAACAGAGACATTTTCACTTCAAGTTGCATACAAAAGAACAGAGACATTTTCACTTCAAGTTGCATACAAAAGAACAGGGGCATTTTCACTTCAAGTTGCATACAAAAGAACAGAGACATTTTCACTTCAAGCTGCATACAAAAGAACAGAGACATTTTCACTTCAAGTTGCATGCAAAATACATTTTCTCTTCAAGTTGCATACAAAAGAAGAGGCATTTTCACTTCAAGTTGTATACAAAAGAACAGAGGCATTTTCACTTCAAGTTGCATACAAAAGGACAGAGACATTTTCACTTCAAGTTGCATACAAAAGAACAGAGACATTTTCACTTCAAGTTGCATACAAAAGAACAGAGACATTTTCACTTCAAGTTGCATACAAAAGAACAGAGACATTTTCCCTTCAAGTTGCATACAAAAGAACAGAGACATTTTCACTTCAAGTTACATACAAAAGAACAGAGAGATTTTCACTTCAAGTTGCATACAAAAGAACAGAGACATTTTCACTTCAAGTTGAATACAAAAGAACAGAGGCATTTTCACTTCAAGTTGCATACAAAAGAACAGAGGCATTTTCACTTTAAGTTGCATACAAAAGAACAGATACATTATCACTTCAAGTTGCATACAAAAGAACAGAGACATTATCACTTCAAGTTGCATACAAAAGAACAGAAACATTTTCACTTCAAGTTGCATACAAAAAAACAGAGACATTTTCCCTTCAAGTTGCATACAAAAGAACAGAGACATTTTCACTTCAAGTTACATACAAAAGAACAGAGTCATTTTCATTTCAAGTTGCATACAAAAGAACAGAGACATTTTCACTTCAAGTTGCATACAAAAGACATTTTCACTTCAAGTTGCATACAAAAGAACAGAGACATTTTCACTTCAAGTTGCATACAAAAGAGTAGAGGCATTTTCACTTCAAGTTGCATACAAAAGAACAGAGGCATTTTCACTTCAAGTTGCATACAAAAGAACAAAGACATTTTCACTTCAAGTTGCATACAAAAGAACAAAGACATTTTCACTTCAAGTTGCATACAAAAGAACAGATACATTATCACTTCAAGTTGCATACAAAAGAACAGAGACATTATCACTTCAAGTTGCATACAAAAGAACAGAAACATTTTCACTTCAATTTGCATACAAAAGAACAGAGACATTTTTACTTCACGTTGCATACAAAAGAACAGAGACATTTTCACTTCAAGTTACATACAAAAGAACAGAGTCATTTTCATTTCAAGTTGCAAACAAAAGAACAGAGACATTTTCACTTCAAGTTGCATACAAAAGAACAGAGACATTTTCACAAGTTGCATACAAAAGAACAGAGACATTTTCACTTCAAGTTGCATACAAAAGAACAGAGACATTTTCACTTCAAGTTGCATACAAAAAAAAAAGAGACATTTTCACTTCAAGTTGCATACAAAAGAACAGAGACATTTTCACTTCAAGTTGCATACAAAAGAACAGGGCCATTTTCACTTCAAGTTGCATACAAAAGAGCAGAGACATTTTCACTTCAAGTTGCATCAAAAAGAACAAAGGCATTTTCACTTCAAGTTTCATACATAAGGACAGAGATATTTTCACTTCAAGTTGCACACAAAAGAACAGGGGCATTTTCACTTCAAGTTGCACACAAAAGAACAGGGGCATTTTCACTTCAAGTTGCACACAAAAGAACAGAGACATTTTCACTTCAAGTTGCATACAAAAGAACAGAGACATTTTCACTTCAAGTTGCATATAAAAGAACAGAGACATTTTCACTTCAAGTTGCATACAAAAAAACAGAGACATTTTCACTTCAAGTTGCATACAAAAGAACAGAGACATTTTCACTTCAAGTTGCATACAAAAGAACAGGGGCATTTTCACTTCAAGTTGCATACAAAAGAACAGAGACATTTTCACTTCAAGTTGCATACAAAAGAACAGAGACATTTTCACTTCAAGTTGCATACAAAAGAACAGAGGCATTTTCACTTCAAGTTTCATACATAAGAACAGAGACATTTTCACTTCAAGTTGCATACAAAAGAACAGGGGCATTTTCACTTCAAGTTGCATACAAAAGAACAGAGACATTTTCACTTCAAGTTGCATAAAAAAGAACAGAGACATTTTCACTTCAAGTTGCATACAAAAGAGCAGAGATATTTTCACTTCAAGTTGCATACAAAAGAACAGAGACATTTTCACTTCAAGTTTCATACATAAGAACAGAGATATTTTCTCTTCAAGTTGCATACAAAAGAACAGGGGCATTTTCACTTCAAGTTGCACACAACAGAACAGAGACATTTTCACTTCAAGTTGCATACAAAGGAACAGAGACATTTTCACTTCAAGTTGCATACAAAAGAGCAGAGACATTTTCACTTCAGTTTGCATACAAAAGAACAGAGACATTTTCATTTCAATGCACACACACACACACACACACACACACACACACACTGGATGCACTGCAAAGAGCCAGAATGAAGATGCAGTTGAATGGACAAATAAATCAAATTAAATCGCCTCTGCCTTCTTCCACCTTAGTAATGTATGCCAAGCTTAACCTTGCCCCTGGCCTTAACCCTAATGTGCATCTTAAGTTAAAAAGTCCTTCCCGTAACGATATCTCCACAATAGACAGCTCAGACACTCAAGAAGCATATACACACCAGGACGGTTATTCAACAGAAGACTTGGGACAAAGGAAAAGAGGAGCACTTATATTAATTGCAAGACAAGCTCCAATAGCGATAGAAAAGGATAAAAAAGATAATGGTAGATGTGTAGTACTTAAGGGCTACTGACAAAGGAGGGGGATTACACTGGCATGTATTTATACTCTACCTAAAACTGCTATAACGGAGTCTAAGAAAATTGTGGGAGAAATAATCAGCTTTTAGCAAGTAATATTACTTATAGGTGGGGACTGGGATTTGATTTGCAGCAGGAAAGATATGTCTGGGGGGCACAGAAGGGAAAATATAACAAAGGAGGGTAGATTTTTAATAAAGTTATGGAAATATTTGGCATGTAGAAGATGTGAATTCAGGAGTTCAGAGTGAATTTACATATTATTCCCCCAAGATACAATAACTGGTCTAGGTTAGACAGAACTTTACACATCCAATAACTATTTCAGATCACATGCTAACAATAATTAAAATAAAAATGCAGGGTAATGAAATAAAAATGAGACACTGGCACTTTCCTACCTAACTTTTGAAAAGAGAATCATTTAAGGAGTGGGTAGTCAAAATTATTCAGGAGTTATTAGAGAAGATAGAAATTTCTTCTGAAGATATAGTTAGGGAGTGGGATAAAATTAAGGTGGAGTGTAAAAATAGAGTGGAAATAAAAGAGAGAGATATGGTTAAGAAGTAACAAGAGTTATTTAGCGGGACTGACAAATGTTAAAGTATTATAAAATGCGGGAATCTCAGAGAACAATAGGAGGAGCAATTCCAGAGTGCTAAGCAAAAAATAAAGGATTACCTTGATAATATGCACATGTTTAGAAAGATTTCTGTTAAGCAACATTTTTTTCTGATAATGCAAGAACACAAAAACGTTTAGTACGACTCAGGCATCAGAAAGTAGAAAGGGTTGTCGCCAAACTTTGGTAGCCTACAGCAAAGAAGATAAGTGACCCTGTAGAAGTGCTAGAAATATTTCAGAAATTTTATGAAAGTCTATATAAGGCAGAGAAATATGGAGAACAAGAAAGCAAATGAAAATGTTTATGGAAGAATTAAATATAATAAGGTTAGAGGCAGATCAGGCTCAAATGCTAATGGTTAGGATAGGAGGAGGTGAGATAAAAATTATGATGTATAATCAATCTACAATAAAGTCCCCAGTAATAGATGGTATTCCTGTGGAAGCTTTGAAGCTAGGAGGGAAAAATCTGATAAAGATCTGGAAGGTTTTGTTTAACCATATTTTAAGAGGAGGAAAGGCACCAGCTTCCTGGAAAAAGGCAGTGGTGGCTGTAATACCTAAAGGGGGTAAAGACCCATAAGATCCAGCTTCATACAGGCCCATTTCAATCTTAAACCGTGATTATAAAGTGTTTTTGTCTATAATGGCAATGGTGATGCCAAAATTGATAGATATGGATCCGTGTGGTTTTGTGAAGAGAAGGCAAACAACTGACATTAACAGAACACTGATGATCCAGAGGGAAGCTGAATGTAAGAAAATATCATTGTTGTTGGTGGGTCTGGATTCAGGGAAAACATCTAGCAGAGTAAGCTGGGATTTTATGAGCAGGGCAATGTAAGCATTTGGATTCCCTGATAAAGTTATAAGGTTGATTAGGAGGATATATGAGGGATCTGAGGAAAAAAATTAAAGTGGGTGGGTTCTCCTCTGATAATTTCTGTTTAAGCAGAGGAACAATGCAGGGGTCCTTTTTCCCTTTATTATTTGTACTATAGTTAGAGCCAATGGCAAAGAACATAAAAGACTCAGAAATTCAAGAATATAATTGGTATGGTAGTCAAGAAAAGCTGGCACTATTTGCAGATGACATTATTTTATACCTGATAAAACCAGAAAAGACATTTCAGTGTTCTGGAACATTTTGAGTCAGTTTCAAATCTTTTCAGGATATAAAATGAATGAAGCTAAAACAAAGGCAAGAGCTATAAATTATGTATCTACACATAAATTGGTTCAGCAATAGCCATACTTCTGGGACATAAAATGCAGTACTTAGGAGTATGCATTAAAAAGGATTATGGTGTGGCAACTAAGGATATGTGGGATGAGACTAAACAAAAGATAATACAAAAACTGAAAAACTGGAAGCTTTGTTATATGGATATAAATAGTAAGATACAAGCAGTTAATATGTGTTTACCCTCTTTAGTTTTATACACATCAGGCACATTTTTTATCAATCAGAGAAGAAGTTGTAGATAGCAATAAATAAAGAACTGAAGGATTTTATCTGGGAGAGGAAGACAGCAAACATCAAGTGGGATAAGCTGATTCTTCCAAATGAACAAGGTGGTTTGGGATTACTCAATTTGAA
Source organism: Protopterus annectens (assembly GCF_019279795.1). Classification (NCBI taxonomy): domain Eukaryota; kingdom Metazoa; phylum Chordata; order Ceratodontiformes; family Protopteridae; genus Protopterus; species Protopterus annectens. The sequence continues at coordinate 572,486,439 of NC_056750.1, read as the reverse complement.
GGGGCATTTCAGAGCTACACAGTTAAGGCTCCTATACATAGCACAAGCAAAAACCTATAATTCAAAGTGGAAAGGGATGTTGATGAAATGGGGAAATCTAAAGAAACAAGGAAAGACTTGGATTTTGGATGCAGATCCTTAAGGAGAATAACAATAACCATGCAGAATATTATATTCATAAAGCA
>NC_056750.1:572466254-572481254 GCF_019279795.1 Protopterus annectens | reverse complement strand
TCTGTACATAATGTCATGCATCTATTGCTTTTATAGCCTCAAGCCAACTCTGATATTCACATTGTAAATAATATATGCATATACTGCATTTTGTCATTCCCTCTCTGTATATAATGTTGTGTATCTATTGTGTTTACCCTGGGCTGAGACAGGAATAGGTCCAGTAGAATCAGTCCTCGATCCAAGTATTCACAATAAATAATGTCTTCAGACAGAAATGCTATCTAGACACTTCAAATAGTACATGTACCTCGGAGTGAAAAAAGAATGAAAACCTATTCAAACAAGCTCTTTCCAAGCATTATGCAACAAATGCTCATGTAGCATGGCATTACTTAAGTGCTCGTGTTAGTAATCACCATGTACTAATTAGCATCTTTCGAATATTAAACTTGGAAGATTCCCTAGATGAAACTTCAGTTACACCTCTCTGATGCTCATTAATTTAACTTATTTAATTTTTCTAACTGCACTTTTTTACTTGACTATCAGTGCATTGATTTCATTTGGTTAATGCCACTCTTTTTTTTTTCATTTCTGAGATCATTGTGAATATGGCTTTTGTACCCTGACAGGACATTTAATGTTAGCAGTACTAAATTTCACTGCTCTGGAAAAAAAAAAAGTATCTCATTACTGTCCAAAGGTTGGTTTAGTTCTTTTTTGGCTGTCTTTAGTATCTGTCTCTCCCTATGATACAGTACTTTGCTGTTGCAGATACCTCCAATGCACACATATTTCTTCCTGTGCCAATGATTGTGTCATTGTTGGCAGGTGAAGTTATTTCATGTCCTTACAGTATGCTCACTACCAATTTAGCCTGCTTTTTTTTCATTGCCTCTAGCAAGTTTAGCAAGCTTCTTACTCAATTTTTAACAGACACAAGCAAAATGAGAGAATGAGAGAGAGAGAGAGAGAGAGAGAGGCCTGTCTACTGTCAATCTGTGTGCTTTGAATCTCTGATAACTGCCATGTCAACGGTAATTTCAGAGACTTAATCTGACAGTGCAAAAACATTGGTTCCTGCAAGGTCCACACCTTTGCTGAGTTGGCTATCATAAATTAAGCAGATTTTCAGTAGGATCAGATCTTGTCACACTGAAGTCTAGGTAATTGTGCACTATGGTTAGGGGATGTGTGTGTGTGTGTGTGTGTGTGTGTGTGTGTGTGTGTGTGTGTGTGTGTGTGTGTGTGTGTGTGTGTGTGTGTGAATGACATGTATAGTTCTGCTATTAGGAAAAGGGTTCTTCATAAGGTACTGCATATGGTACGGTTAGGTTTAGGATTAGCACACATGAGTAAAGTGATAACCAAGGCAAACCTGTTTTAATTGTTTGCCATGGGAAACAAAGTAATGCATTGAAGTTGTACTGCAAGAAATCTGGTGTTAGTAAGACAGGAATATGTCTGACAATGCTTACAATATCTTAGCTGTTATGTGTTTTTATATCTAAAGTTCTAAGACACTTACTGAGCAGATTATATGGGCAAAAAATTAAAAAAAATACAGAGATACACAGCATACCTTCATTCCAGTAATTCATAAAAATAAATATAAAATAATACAGTCTGATTAATTTAATAACAGCAATGTGTTATTAGATGCAGTCCTTCTCCTAAGATACAACAATGGTGAGGAAGTATTCAGTATAGGTATGAGTCCTAGTCTTTTTCCCAAGCTCGTCTCCCCTGCAATGTACCATCTAATTCTCACAGGGACAAAAAATCATGCCCAGCTTGACCTACAGGTAAGTGTAGTCTTTTTTAACTTTTTTTAGCCTAATAACTGTTTTACATGTTCTTCAGCATCTTAGAGATCAACTGTCTCATAATGATAATCCCAGTGCCCCAACATATGATAGCAGTCTGTCTGTTTCCGTTGCATACTATTACCAGAAATTATTATACAGATAAGGACATTTTGCATACGCTTTATAACTAACCTTTCGTATTGTAAGTTGAAACATTATTTTAGATGAATGTCCTTGGTAATTTAGTTCAAGTCATGTCCTCAGTTACCATTGAATAATATAGTTTAGTTTTTACCCCATGCTCTGAACACACATTCCTGAAAGCAAACAGGAAGCAGAATTGCATACTTTAGCGGGGAGGGGAGACGCATAGTACCTCTTATTCAGCATTAGGTGAACCAAGGTAATAAACAATTTATTTAATGCATTATTTGTTGATTTTTTTTAGTTAATTGGATAAGTAAAGCGATACTCTGCATTTTTCAGTCATGCCTTGAACAATAACAGAAAGAGTAAATGAGACATATCCAATCCATTAAGAGAAGCTGGATTACCTATTGTATGCTTACATGAGGATGACAGGCAGATACCAAGCAAACAATAACCAGTGATGAGGAATGCAGTATGCACCTAGGTACCGTTAGATAAACTTTAACCCCTGCACTACCTTGCTGCAGATGTTTCAGATAATAACAACAACAACTTATCTTAGTGTAAATGGAAGCAACACAGGATAATACAGAGTGGGAACACAATAGTTCATAGGTGTTTACTAGGCTAACGACCACAAGGGCCTTTTTAAGCCTAGCCATGCATCCCAAATCTCGGACGAGTTCTGATGCCCTTGATAAGTGCAAGCAAGGACCTGGGAGATGAACCATCTACAGGTTACCTGTTTACATCAGAGACAAAGGTGCCAAACTAGGGATGAAATTCCAGTTTCCCATCCAATTGTCCAAGTTGCACTTGAATTGGATTAGGGAGGAACTCTGTTTCACATGGATGGGGAGCCTGTTCCATAGACGGGGTAGTCCCTGGGATACATACCTATCTCTCCAGCAGGTCCTATTTATATCACAGGCAAGGTTTAAGTCTTTAACATGGGTAATTCTGGTACTGTTTGTTTTGTGGATATGCAGCAGGTCCATCAGAGTGGGTTCTGACAAGTTGCAACAATGAGTTATATCAAAGATATCAGGTTTGATTCTTTCAAGGTATTTATATACCCTGACTGTTGAGCAATTCATTTAATTACCTGGTGGTCAAACTTAATACCAGGAATAGGATAGCTAACAAACTTTATGTAGCTATTATGTAAAAATAAGTCCACAGCATTATTTTGTCTTCCTAAAACATCTCTAATTCTTATTTTGTGTTGCTAAACACGGGTACTCAGATCCGAGGCATATTTTCAGGAGAAGCTGTAACCGTGTTTCCAGTAACTATGCATTCTCATGCTAAGATTAATGGCTGTTGGTACAGGGATTATACTAACAATATCAATGAGTGTGAGTGCTTGTCTGTATATCACAGCATCAATCTACAGCCTTAGGTTTAAATCTCTTTTTTGTAAATAATCTTTCAAAATTAAATACAGAAGCTGCACTTCAAGATAGCTGACAGATTGCAAGGACTCTGTTCCACAGCTCTCTCAGCATCTTCATTGTGTCACCTTCTAAAAACAGCTAATGCTATTGTTAAAATTTTTCCCAATAAAAAAAAAATGTCATTAAAAAAAAAAGAATGGCATGGTAGTGATTCGTGTCATACCTAAACAAGCTGCTAAAAGTATGGCTTGGATATAAATAACATTTACTAACTTCCTTTACATTTTTCTTTTGTCTGCCACTCCCATCCCATTTTTTTAGGCATGACAAAAACATTATGTTGTCTGTCTCATTAATTGCTGTGTTTGAGAACATGTAAATTTGTAGACAGTGAGTCAAGGTGGTGTGCTGTAATATAACAAGATACATGAAAACAGCCCTGCAGAATCTACAAAGGGATATTCCATTTGTTAGTGGTTGTTCTGCAACATTAGAAATCAGTCTGACTAACAGTCAGTTAGTGTCCATTACTTCACAAAGCAGGTCATAATATGCATGAGTCACTCCTGCATCCCTCCCAGCCAGACTCTTGTATTATATTTATGTGTCAATAAACTGGCGGAAGATGTTTCACAGAGAAAAATGGTTTATTACTCATCAGTTACTATTTTAATCGATAATTCAGCTGTTTTCTGGGGGTTTCTTTTTTACATTAGCTTCTTGGCCAAGGGATTTCATTATCCTGGTATACATAATAGCGAATAATATGCTGTTATTATTATTATTATTATTATTATTATTATTATTATTACTACTATTATCTACTCTGACTTGCGAAAGGAGGCAGTATGAAAAAGCCTGAGTGTTCATTGTGAACCGTTGTGTACTCATAAAAAATACAGTAGTAGTGATTAATACTTTGACAGGATAAACTAATAACAGCAAAGGGATCACCCTCTCAGTTAGGAGGAAAACCCAGCTTTGCATTTAAGAACAAAAAAATCTAGAGAGGCTTTTATGCCAAAAAGATGGAATAGAGATGAGAAATGAAATCACTCAGGCTGTTCCTACAAGGCCTAACAGAGGTACACGCCAATGTGGTTTCCGTAAAGCATGTGCTTGGATTAATCCACAACATACATTTATACATCCTGTAACAAGTAAGATATATACTTTCCAAGGGCTAGTGAATTGCAATAGCAGGAACCTAGTATATGTTGCAACCTGTAGTATCTGCACAGCTTATAGGCAAAACGAACAGAAAATTCAAGGAACGTATTCTTCGCCACATATGTGATATAAGCAACAAGGTAGAAACAAATTCTCTCTGCCAACATATCTCTAGATTTGAGAACCATTCTTTTAGATTTATGGCTTTATCAAACATTAAAGAAAGTATACAAGGTGGTTACCTAATGAATAAAATGGAAGCTGAAGAAGCAAGGTGGATTATGGATCTGAGAGCAGATCATCCCCACCCAGGACTGAATGGGGTAGTACCCCTAAAACTTATATTAAAAGAGCGAGGCCTGAGAAATAAAAGTCAATACACTCTAAGCTTTCAGTTTAAGGAATGATGTCTTCCGAATCAGAGTGGCAACTGCTTTTTATATAAAAAGGACGTTTTTCTTATTTCTAACAGGATCCGAAGAAGGTTAAGCATAACTGAAAGCACTTGTCCTGTATTTTACTGTTTGTTTTACTATTTGTTTTATATAATAAAAGGTTTTTAACAGTCTAATTAGAACTGGGAAGCTCCTACTTAGATCACTGTTTGCATCAATAGTGCTTTACCTGTTTTTAACAGCTCAACAGTTCCTGTAAGAGCTGGTAAGCTTCAACTTAAACTGCCGTTTATCAAGAGTGCTTCAGCTGTCTTTTAACAGCTCAACAGTTCCTGTAAGAGCTAGCAAGCTTCAGCTTAAACTGCTGTTTATATTGAGTGCTTCAGCTGTTTCTTACCAGCCCAATAGTTCTTGTAAGAGCGAGCAAACTTCCACTCTAACTGCTGAGTGTATAAAGAGTGTTTCAGCTGCTGTTAACAGCTCAACAGTTTTAGCAAGCTTCAATTTAAACTGCTCTTTGTAACAGCTCAGTAGTTCTTGTAAGAGCTACCAAGCTTCCACCTGAACAGTGGTTTGTACTGAGAGTGTTTCAGTTATCTAAATATTTGAGAACAAGAGGTGGCACGTTCATTCTTTTTTCTTACACATGTAATATACCATGAGCTTTCCCTAAATTAATAATCAAACTGACCTTAGTGTCATCAGCAGATGTACTGATTAATAATTGATAGTTCTGAATGTGAAAGTCAGATATGAATACATTAAACAGAGGGTCCAAGGGCAGACCTTTGAGGAACCTCCACCATAACTGCCATGTTACTGGATGCAATATCTTCAAAGTTCCACCTTAAAAGTTCTGTTAGTCAACCAAGTACCAACCCACTTAATAATATATGATTTATACCAACTTTTTTGCAAGGAGGACATAGTCCCGGCATAAAGCACGAATAAAATGCCTCAGCAAAGTCTATAAAGGTCACATCAACTGACAAATCCACAACAACAGATTCCTATACATTATGACAGAAATGTAACAACCGATTCATTTAGGATCTACCTTACAGGGGTTAGGAGGGTGGCCTAATGGGTAAGGTGTTTATCTTATAAACACAAGGTGCAGGGTTTGAGTCTCTCAAGGGATAATTGGCTAGGCTTAAAATGGCTTGCAAGGGCAGTTACCTAATACTAATCTATGATAATCTAATCTATGAGCATTTTCCTACACTAAGGCGCTGTACAAGCACATGCACTCATGCATGAATCGTGACATCCCAAACAGAACCAAGATGATCTCCTCCAAAAAACGGAAGCCAATCTGGTGGCCCCCTGCCATAAACAAACTTTACAACAAAAGTAAGAAACTGTTGCAGAAAAGAGGAAAATCTTACCAGCCTCAGTAAGAAGCTGAGATCCCTCACACAATCCTCCAAAGCTAGTTACAAAAATAAAATTGCCAAAGATTCCAAAGACAACCACAAGGCATTTTATAACTATGTCAAGAATCTAAATGGGAATGCTCAGATCTGCTCTGAGCTACAACAGAATGGCATTACATATACTGATCCCAAGGATTTTGCCAATATCCCGGCAGATCGATTCAGTGCCAACTTCACCCCTCACTCCCTAAATGGCCCATCTCAATACCAGAAGATTGCCAAATTCTGGTAATAATGGCCACACAGGTAAAAAAACGCACTCTCCAAAGCTAAAAATACAGCATCCATGGGACCAGATGACATCCTGGACTGTGTACTACATGAACTACAAAATGAAGTGGCACCTCACCTAAGTGTCATGTATAATCATACCCTCACCTCAGGCTTCATGCCCACTGAGTGGCGCACAGCTACAGTTATCCCACTCCACAAGGGGGAATCCACCTAGGATCCCAGGAACTACTGCCCCATCAGTCTGACGAGCCTGATCTGCAAGGCCATGGAACGTATTATCATGAAACGTATAAACAAAGACATTGGCAACCTTAAAACACTGGACCCCAGCCAGTTTGGGTTTGTGAAGGGTCAATCTTGCCTCCTGAACCTGACTGACTTCTTCGAATCAGTCTCCAGAGCCGTGGACGAGGGTAAGGCAGTCCACACAGCCTATCTGGACCTCGCCAAGGCCTTTGACACCATCCCCCCACTCTGGAAACATAGATAAACTTACTAAGCTGGGTATTAATCCCTACATCACTCGATGGGTTGCCAACTGGCTTACTGACAGAACCCACACTGTAAAAGGAGCCGACTCAAATCCAGCTCCAGACAAGTGACAAGTGGAGTACCTCAGGGTTCAGTCCTGGGACCTCTCTTGTTTGGCATCTACTTCTCTGAAGTACAGGCCAACACTAAGGGACTCTGGCTAACAAAGTTCGCAGATGACCACAAGCTGGGAGCCATTACTGAATCCCCAAATGATGTTGATACTCTACAAAAGAAACAGAAACAGATGCTTGGTGCCAGAGCCATGGGCTCAAGCTCAATGCCAAGAAATGTATAGTGATCCCCTTTGGGAAAAAACATGTACTAATGAAATGCTATATAGGTGGCAGTACACTAAACACCGAAAGTGTGATAACAGACTTAGGGACACAGGTGGACAGTGGTCTCACCTTCAATAACCACATCAGGAAATTCTTCTATGTGGCACACCTCATCACTTAGGGTTTTTCATCCAGAAAAAAGGAGGTCATTGTCCCACTGTACTCATCCCTCATTAAACCCATTATATAATATTATGCCCCATTTGGTATGTACCTCTCAAGACATCTGCAACAACTGGAAAGGTCGCAGAAATACCTCACTAAAAGAACCACAGGCCTAAAGCAGATGCCATATGCTGACCGCCTTAAAAAACTCCAGCTATATTCTGTCGCATATCGTCTACTCCGAGGTGATCTCTGCTTAACATACAAAGCCATGTCAAACCCAGAGCTGTTGGACATGCTACACTTAAAGAAATCCCAATCCCTCAGAGCCACACTCTCCAGGGATCTAAACTTTGTCATCACAATAAACAAAACATGCTGGAGGGATAGGTTCCTGACACAGAGACTCCCCAGACACTGGAATAGACTGCCCATACATGTCAAGCAGAGCACCTCTTTGGTCCTCTTCAAAAGGAACCTTGATGATTGGATGGGAGAAAGGAAATTCACCCCGGGGATCACGTCAGTCACCCTGCTAGACAAGGGTCCAGGGAAGTACATAGTGTGGAAAAAAATAGCCAGGGAATTGTTATGGTTAGGCTTGTATAGGCCCTAGGGCCAATAGCCTAGTACCAACCTATGAACCTATAAAAATAAATTAATGCCAAGAATATTTCAGTTTTGGTGCTACTGCTTGGTGATTAGAAAGCGTAATACTATTTTGATACATTTTTCTATAATACATGGAAGCCTAATGGTGGAAATGACTGACTACAGTTACGTTGTTAAGCCTTAAACAATGGTTTCACTAATTGTGAAACAACACCCTTCTTAAGAGACATTTGGAATAACCACCAATTACATGGTGTTATAGAACCACCCGCAGTGGTGGTGCTGCGGTAGCGTTGTCGCCTCACAGTAAGACCCTGTCCGGTTCAATTCTCAGCGACAGCATCTTCTGTGTGGAGGCATGCGTGAAGGCGCGTACCTTCGTTGAAGGTTGTGCATCAGACCTTGCAAGCCGGTACGTAAAAATCAACTGCCAATCATTAGCGGACCGGAGTTCCGCTGTGGTGACCCCTAACCGGGAAAAGCCGAAAGACACAAACAAACATGGTGTTATAGACCCAATCATGTTTGATAAAAGGTATCCATTAAAACCATCAAGCCCTGCTGCTGAGTATAGTTCAATTGCTCTTAATGCTTTTTTCCACCACTCTCATTGTTTTTAAAGGACATGAGTAATAAGAAACAAAGTAATCAAGGTTGATTGAGATGGCATATTTTTTTGAAAAAGCAGAAAACTTGTCTACAAATATCTCCACTTAATAATTTCAGTTGGCAATCAGGACTTCATTCTTAATCACACTGAAGCTAGATTGAAGGTCCTTCTTGTAACTCCTCTAAACAAGGCTTTTTTGTTGTCTGAAGTATATATTGCAAACTTAAGTTCCTATTTATTTCTAGTTTCCTCAATACACTTCTAACACTTCTAAAGCTTGATCTTATCTCTTGATCCTTGATTTTATTTATCATAACAGGGGCATTCTTGTACATCTACTAATACATTTGTTTCTTCTACTAAGCTTCAGTAACGTTAATGTCCAACACTCAGCACGTTTCCTACATCATCTGATACTCTTAGTACTTGGAAAAACCTCAGCAAGTGAATAGATGTGCTCATAAAAAAATACCCTAACAATCCAAAACAAGTTTATCCTTCAACATCTTCCTACAATTTCCACTTATTTAACTCCCTAATAATGGCTAAATAATCACCTTGACTACAACACTATCTCTGGATCTGTGCAGGCTTACTGGCTTAGTAACTGCCAATAATATGTACAAATGATCAGACCCATTAAGTTTAGCTTCTGTTTTAGTTGATTCGTCCAACAACTAAATATAGCCGGACTAAGCACTTGTTTTTACTATAGAATAAATAAATCACTACCAGTTCTATGAATACCCTTTTCCTTGCACGAAGCATTTAGGTTCCCTAGAATCATATCAAAATCTTGTTGAAAACATTTGTCCAATGATGCACAAAATGGCTCCAATTAACTTCTGGACTATGATGGAGGTCTATTAAAAGGGGAGCTGATTATAAAACATTTGTCCAATGATGCACAAAATGGTTCCAATTAACTTCTGGACTGTGATGGAAGTCTATTAAAAGGGGAGCTGATTATAAAACATTTGTCCAATAATGCACAAAATGGTTCCAATTAACTTCTGGACTGTGATGGAGGTCTATTAAAAGGGGAGCTGATTATAAAACATTTGTCCAATGATGCACAAAATGGTTCCAATTAACTTCTGGACTGTGATGGAGGTCTATTAAAAGGGGAGCTGATTATAAAACATTTGTCCAATGATGCACAAAATGCCTCCAATTAACTTCTGGACTGTGATGGAGGTCTATTAAAGGGGAGCTGATTATAAAACATTTGTCCAATGATGCACAAGATGGTTCCAATTAACTTCTGGACTGTGATGGAGGTCTATTAAAAGGGGAGCTGATTATAAAACATTTGTCCAATGATGCACAAGATGGTTCCAATTAACTTCTGGACTGTGATGGAGGTCTATTAAAAGGGGAGCTGATTATAAAACATTTGTCCAATGATGCACAAAATGGTTTCAATTAACTTCTGGACTGTAATGGAGGTCTATTAAAAGGGGAGCTGATTATAAAACATTTGTCCAATGATGCACAAAATGGCTCCAATTAACTTCTGGACTGTAATGGAGGTCTATTAAAAGGGGAGCTGATTATAAAACATTTGTCCAATGATGCACAAAATGGCTCCAATTAACTTCTGGACTGTGATGGAGGTCTGTTTAAATGGCAGCTGATTATTTTCATTTGCCTTCACCAATGCTGGTCACAATCATTTCAAACTCAGAACTAGTTGAAATAATGGAGGATTTATAGCAACAAGTACTCTCTGTTATAAACAAGTTGACATCCTGAGCATGTTGTGATCAATATTCTGAAATCCCAATTTTTGAGGTTAAAATGTATTCACAACACATAAAATAATTACAACAGGACTGCTAATCATTTGGAAGAAAGATTTTACACAGAGTGTATGAAAGCAGTAGCACCAGACAAGGATGAAATAGATGATAGATGTAGAAATGAGTTACCTCACCTGATTTAACTTAACTGGCTTGAACTTTCACATCATCTAACCTACCTACAAACTTATCACAGCTCACAAAATCATCCACAAACCCTCAGACTGCCGAGCCTTATCTTCCATCTTAACACACTACAACCCTAACAGCCCTCTTAGATCTGAAAATCAACTTCCCCTTGTTGTGTCTTTCGGCTTTTCCCGGTTAGGGGTCGCCACAGTGGAACTCCAGTCCGCTAATGATTGGCAGTAGATTTTTTACGTGCCAAGTTGCCAGCTCTGATGCATAACCTTCAACGAAGGTATTCCCATTCGCGCATGTCTCCACACAGAAGATGCTCTAGCTGAGAATCAAAAAGGACAGCGTCGTACTGTGAGTCGACAACACTACCGCAGCACCACCACCGCAGTTATTGGCAACATGCTCTATTCCTTCTCCATTGCCACGCTTTGGAACTCCCTCCCATCAGCCATCAGAACCTCCAATAACATCTATTCTTTCAAAAAGTCTTTAAAGCTACACCTCATTACCCTATGGCAATGCTCATGTCTTAACTCTCACCCACCCACAACCTAACTGCCTACACTCAAATTCTGCTCTCGGTTTAATCTGCACCTCTCCCCTTCTACTTTGATTCCTTTAGCTTTGGTCTCCATTAGTTCTAGTCTCCATCTTTTCCTTCTGTCTGTCTACACCCTCTATGTATTCTGCTGCCTACATCCTCTAAACACTTAAGGAATTCTGGTAATTTATTGCTTTTCTTCAGCCTAGAACCTGTAGTGAATAATAACACAATTATATACTACTTTGCAACCTTACCTGCAAAAATCAGTACATACTATACATTCGTACATTTTGCAACTATTGTTTATGACTGCCTGATATATAAATACTGCTCATCTTCCTACTGATTTCTACTGTATGTACTTTGTGTTCTCCTAAAGTACTATGGTTACATTTTACGTACTGTCCTAACGTGGAGTTTACCCACATAAATCTCAACATATTGTTTGTTGCACATTTTTCAAATTGTATATTGTTGTCTGTTGCGAAAATATTGCTCATTTCTCACTGATTGTACTTTAATGTAATTAATGTACTTTTTATGTATTGTGCTTATATATTATACTGTGCACTAGTGTGGAGCTTTTCTCCCCGGGACTCTACTGAAAATGGGTTATCTCAGCCCAGTGGACCTTCCTGGTAAACAAATGGCAATAAATAAATAAATAATTTACATTTGCCACATAAAAATTCATCATTTCTTTGTTGTCTGACATTGCAAAATGAGTTGTTTCTTTTATATTGACTGTCTGATTATTTGTAAATTACTTTTTACATACACTCTTTAAATTATATGCTATGAAATATCTGTCTGGATTTGATCTCCAACAGGTCTGCATCTGAATTTATCTACCCAACAGAGTGAAATAAATAAATGTAGAAATGGATCACATTTTTTTCTGAAATCAGAATATTACATTTATAATAATAGGTAAGCTATTTGACTTAGGGCCTGAAGCATGTGTGTGTTTCATGGGAAGGCTGTCACATCCAGATAGTGTACAATCGTGAAGAAGATGGAGTGAGTTTATGTTAAATGGTACTATGAGTAATCAAAAAGAAGAGATGGATTGGAATAAACACTGAACATTTTCAGATTATTTCTAACTTCCGGAAACAGGCTTTCAGTGAGCTATAGCAGAAATCCCAAGGATTGCTGGCATATTATGTAGTCAGCATTCTTGCACACAGCAGTCCACTGCACAGAATGGTTGTGAGATATACTGCCTCCTGGTATCACTCAAATCCTAACCATATGAAATTTATATATATATATATATATATATATATATATATATATATATATATATATATATAAATGAAATATCTTATAGAGTAAGTGACACAGTAACCTTTAAAACAATTTGAGGTATCAAAATATATTTCTAAATTGTTGCTGTTTTGCCAACAGGATCATAGAAGCATAGGAATTACAAAGCATGTAAGTTGAGAGGGCTTTTGCACCTCACCAGTACCCACATTCATGAAGTTACCTCCCATTAATAGAACAGCAAAGCCAGGAGTTAATCCAATCATCATGGTCCATCCTGAAGAAGGCAAGGATGCTACTCTGTTTTACTCATAACGGAAATTTCCTCTGGAGATTGGGAAAACAAAAGGTAATAGATCTCTGTCTTCAGTGTGTTTTATTTGTACATTGGTGGAGTTTTCATTCTTAAGTTCTAGTGTTTGTAGAACTGTTTGCCTTGTGAAGATGCAAGACGTCAAGGAGGGTAGTGTGATTAATGAAACAGAATGCAATAGATCACCACACAAAAACCTATAAGAAACTGAGTATAACAACAGGGCTGCCAGCCTTCTTGGTAACCAAAAATCTTTAGACCACTAATCTTTTTGTTAGACGCCTCTGCAGTCTTTTTCAATGTCTGACATACCTGAATGAGTACATACTAAAGATGACATTGTAGTCTGTAACTGGCCTAATCAGAGTACGGTGGGACAATAACTTCTTTTGACCAAATGAGATGCCATTAGATAACAGTTACGTTAGATAGGATTTCATAACTACTAATGCTACATGGTAATCGATGGACAAGGTGTTGTCAACCAAGAAGCCAAGATACCTAAAAACTGTCTATTTGTAGTTTGTTGCTGGCTATGCTGTAGGTTGTAGATGAGAGTTGTTTAGCAAATGTGATAATGTTGCATTTTACTGCATTTAATTTTAACCTTTCATTTGTGTACCATTAGTTTGTAAGAACTAGTTCTTGCTATAGTGGTTCTGTATCCAGGGAAATTGGACAATAATACCCAACTTACAGTAGTCACTAACTATAGTTATTAATAGAACTAGGCTAACTATCTACAGAACACAGAAGTATGTGTCACAAAAAGAGAGTCCTCCAGTACTGAGCCCTGAGGTATGACCAACTTGGCTAAGTGGGTTTCATCTTTCAGCCAGTTTGCTGTCCACTTGAACATGTAATCTGATGAGCTCGACTCATGGCTGTGAAGTTCCACATGTATGATCCCTCTGGTACCACAGGTGGGCTGTCATGATTGCAGTGCAAGAGGTGTTCTTAGACTTGATAGTTGACTTTGTGATTCTTCACTAGTCTAAAAACATGAGGAATTGCAAATGCCTGTTTTGAACTCAGACATCACATAAATATTTGGTAGTATAGATAGTATGTCTTGAAATCCCAGCGTAAATCTTTATTTTGTATATAGTAAAGTGGCAACATTTCTTATTGCTGTTAATGACATGGCTAAAATATATGCAATTGTGCAGAAACAGGCGACAATTTTAACATTTGTTGCCAAGTAAGAATTTGAATGGCATGAGTCTTTGAAGTAGGTGGTCTACCAACATTATATTGAACCCCACTGTTGTGAATGAGTGTGATTTAGAAAGAGTCTTGATTTTTCCTCAGGCGCAGGTCTGTAATTAAAAATGTTTAAACAGGAAATGTTTCCCTCAAAATCAAACAATGCTGTTCTGTAAATGATGTATTTTTTCTAAGAAAAATACATGAAAGCAAATTAAACATCACCCACCCATTTTTCTCTCTCTCCATCCCCCCTCTTTCTTATGGAGCCAGTGGTAAATATAACTAGAGAGTCTTCCACAAAGGATGGTATATGCAGGAAGCAGCCCCATTTTATGAAGTATAATTTTACTGTGTGAAACCTAAAGCTATTAAACAGTTGGTGACAGAGAATCCTACTTCCAATAAAACCACAAATACCACATTAATTGCCAGAAAAGCAATTTATGATTTGTGGTTTGCACCATTGTCACTAACTGTATGTTGACATAAAGCAGAGTAGGTCAGGTTCTGCAGAAATGCTGGGGGCATCAAGGTAAATTAGAACAATATTGGTATGTTCTTCTTCAGAAGCTCATTACCTCAGCCACTAAAGAAAAAGTAGATGCTATTTATTAAAACAGTTGAGAGGCTATTTTAATTGACATTCATGTTCTAACCTCCAAATGCTAAACTCGTGTCTCCATATTCCAGATGCAGAACATAGATATAAACAAATATGAATATTACAGTAACATTTCATTTGCCTTACTGTGTGTGTTTTCAATGTCATAAATCTAATATGCTTAAAGCTGTGGTTTTGTTACATGCATTTTTTTTCTTCATGCACACAGAATCTTTTGCTGTAAATGAGCATATGTAATTCTTATTAGATTAATGGAAATGATTATATTAACATGAACTAAGCAACTTAAGCATATGTGGATAATTCTTAGCATTCTGGTATATAAATAAAGTATTCAAATACTACAGCGATTGATAAATAACATTTAT